>NC_088928.1:2030000-2187500 GCF_038396675.1 Hydra vulgaris | reverse complement strand
CTTATAGACTTTTGCCCAAGGACTGACGAAATGAGAGACGCATTAGCCAGCTGTCTAAATGCTATAATTAGTGTTATTAAGCGCCAGTATGAGCGACAGTTTACTATGACCTTAACTGACCAACTCAAGTCCCAGACATTATCAGCACGTCCACATAATATTGTCTGTGAAGAACTTGTGGGTATGTTTAGTACTGCAAAGCAAAAAGCTCCTAATGCCACAATTTGTTATTTGTCATCAAAAGTTCGCGCATGCAAGAATAAGACAACTGATTTTCTTTCTAAAAAACCAACTGATATACAAAATAAATTGATAGCCTAGTCTATCTCCTCAGCAGGTAAAAAGCGCTTAGCAAACATACAATGCCATGAAGAAATGAAGGCAGAATTGATTAAACGCATGGGTAAAAAGATTCAAAATAAGGAAAAGAATGAATGAAGAAAAGTGGAAAAAATATTTAAAAAAATGCATGCCTCTACAGGTAAAACAACTCTTCCCAGATCTGGAAAATGAAACTGCAGATATTGAAGACATTCTCAATGGAGATGCTGTTGGAAGAGATTTTGGCTTTTTGTGTCAGCGTCATCCCACATGTGGCATGTATGCCACATGTGGTATGATGCTGACACAAAAAGCCAAAATATGTACTATGGCATTAAAAAGCATTAAAAAAAAAAATAATGCTTTCTATATAGTTTCCTTTTGGAAACCAAATGAAAAAGAAGACGATGATGCTGTTGAATACGATATGAGCAAATACCAATTATCTGCAGACATCATAAGCGGTGATTTGATGTTATCATAAGCAAATTGTGTGGAAATAGGTAGTAAAAAGGTATATGTTACTGGAAATAATAACATAGTTTATATACTTGTATTAATAGATTTCATTTACAGATGTGGATCTTTTTATTAGATCTATTTTACTTTTTCACCCCCCCCCCCCCCCATCCTCTCCTTTTTTTGTATGCTTATTAAAGGATATTTTTTTAAATTCATTAATTGTATATATCAGTTCTTATTTCAGGTAGTTGGGTAGTTACCAATATATAATAATGTTGATTTGGTTGCAAAATGAGCACCATTTACATGAACACCCTCCTGGGAAACAGGAAAGCTCACTTAAAGTTAAACTTAACTATTTACTTGACTTGTCACAAATATGTTGATGATGATGTTGGTGATACACAGGTGCTAATGCATTAACAAGATAAAATGTTAGTGTTAAGTCATTTTATTTAACCAATATACCTTAGACATATTTTATATTTTAAACTATTTTAATGTATTTTATTTCAAGTATTATGGTGAGTAGTTGCTCAAGAAAAGGTTGGCTTTTTTATTCATAAATGATTTTTCTATTTAAATAGTAAAATGTGTTATACATCAGGAGTTTTTATTATATTGATTTAATAGTTTTAATTGATTTCTTTATGGTTTGGTTATAATAAGATCATTATTTTTTTAACTTTTATTTTTATGTCAGCAAACATTGAGGGATCAACTTGCTTTTATTGATGTTTCTATTTAATGGTAAATTATGTTATGCATCAGAAGTTGAGTTATTATAATTCATTTTTACCCTAAAGCTTACCAGATATATTTTTATTTATCATTGCAAGGTTTCAACTAAGAGCTTGTAGAGTTTTGTTTCTATGAATGTTGATGTCTTAATAAGACAAGAAAATATTTAAATTATATTTATATATATTATTTAGATTATATTTATTAGTGCAGTAGTAACAGTTAGGTATTTATTAATCAGGATATTTGACTTTTTTTGCCTTGATGATTGTGTATTATATTTTTTCAGAGATCTATTTTATTTTAGATACCGTTTAATAGTGTTTAATCTATGGACTAAAGAATCGACTTTTTATCTCTTAGGATGTCAATGATCAATGGCAAAAGGAATATTTGCGCCTTGTTCGCATTATGAAGTATAAATATTCACACACAAAAAAGGCTGTTTTCATAGCCACAATTCTGTTAAAAACATTATTAAGCAAATGGGAAAATAATTGTTTAAGTGTAATTTTTTTTATCTACTAATTATATTTACAAGCAAATAACTATTTACATTTGAATGGCGTATTTATGTTATTGGAGTAGAATAGTAATCTATTTTAGAAGAGGGGTATATATCGAAACAGATATGGAAATTACTTATCTTAATATTTGACATAATATATTTCGCTTATTGTATGATAAGGTCAGTGTCGTAGTGCCGCAACTGCAATTGCGTAAGTCCCACTATTATTTAAGGCCCCATCAATAATAAATACACGTCTGTTTTTTTTATAACAAGATTTTTTATAAGAAGGTAATTCAAAAATTTTTGTGGAACGGGGAAACATTTTTAAACTATAACTGCAGTGAAAAGGGGGCAGAAATAAAAATATCAGATAGTCCAGTGACACGTTTTTCCTATATTTTATATATTTTATACTATAAAATGTATAGAATAGATAGGATAAAGCGTTTTACTAGTAAATATTTTTGTTTTCAAAATGTACGCAATATTTTTATAATCGTTTTTATATGATGTTCGCAATATTTGTTATATACCTATGTAAATTGATTTTTAAATTTTTTTATATAAGAAATATTATTTTAGTTAAAAAAGTTATTGTTATCGCTACTTCAGTAGAATTTCAATAAATATTCAAACCCGAAGAAAATACTGCGCGAGTTTGCAACAAAGTTTTATTACAAAACTACCGTTATCCGAACGTGAAATTATGAAGTTGGTCGCAGTTTTCTTAAGTAATCCTTGTAGTTAAATTTTGATACTAAAAGTTGCATAACTTTTTATACAATCGTTCTTTTTTTATGAAATTTTCGCCATTTTAATACTAATTTAAAGCTCTTTCCAATGATATATATAATAGTCTTATATATAAATAGTTTAAAACTTTTATGTGCGTACTATATACACATCTCTTTTACGTACGTTCGCAAAAAATATGAAAAGATAGCTTACTTTTAAGCTTTTCTGTAGCATCTATAGATATTCCTTTTGATAATAAATATTCTGCCAACTGTGACTCTCACAACTTTTTTATGCTCATTTTTAATAAAAAAATTTAAAATGAGAGAATGCAATCACAAATTAAATTGTGATTGCTTTTGGCGCGGAAAAATTATTTGGCATTTTCAGGCGTTTACTTAAACGTTCCGGTAGAAAAATTCACGGAACTTCTTTTGCCTGAACATTTCAGGAATTTTATTCTAAGTGTTCAGCTGGTTTACTAAAATACCTGAACCAATACGGTAATATGCCTGAATGTTTGAATTAATTGCCTGAATGTTCAGGTAAATGAGCCCACCTGAACCAATCCGGACAGAGTTAATCCTGAACTTTTTTAAGAGTGTATAACATACCGCCGTTGATACCAGAAAATTACGCATTTAGTTTTAAGTTTCGAATTTGAGTTCAATACCACTTATTTATTGTATATTTTTTAATAATACGTATGATAGAACATTTGATCAAAATTGGATACGATATCGTCCCCGATTTTGATCAAATATCGACATAATGGAAAAACGAAAATCTTTGCTATGAAGCGCATGCGAGTAATTCAATGTCAAACAAAACAACCAGGCCATGCAACCCTTTGTCCTTGGATTTTCTCTATATTTTTACCATAGTTAGTACATTATAAAATAAGATGAATCCCAAAATTTCAAGGTCTAACTCCCAACGGTTCGTGAGTAATGGTTGTTTTAATTTTGCTACTATTATTGTTTTGGTCATTTCCCGCCATTTTTAAATTTACATTTCTCCTTATAAAACCAAGTCTTTAAACATGTGAATTCTAAAAATAAGTGACTAAGTTAATCTCAAGGTGAGGAACTTGAATATATAAATAAAAAACTCATTTTATAATAAAAAAAACCTAAATATCAATTATAAATGTTAAAACAATGGACACCTGCCCCAGTAAAATTTTTAGGTGTGCGGTAAATTTTTTAGGCTTAAAATTTCAAATTAGATCATTGTATGTTTGAAGAACATTGTGCGAAAAAATCATTTCTGCTAAATACATAGTTTTGTAATTATTTTACTTTTGTACTACAAATGTATATAAATTGTCATAGTACTTTAGAAAAAATGATAATTCCTATCTAAATCGAAGTGTTTCTTAAGTTATGAAAGTTTTTTTAATGTATTTTTTTATTTCCTTTTTGTTTCCTTGTCTTTCCCAATTATCAAAGTTTAATTGCTGAATTCAGACATATTCATCTGACTTAAATGTTGTAATTAATCCTACATAAATAATGTAACTATTACTTGTGCATTTTTAAATTTGCAAGTATAACATTTTAAAATTTATTATCAAAATGATTTCATGTTATATTGGTAAAGTCAGAATGCCATAAAACCTCATATTCTAGAAATAAAGAGATTTTTTCACTACATGACCTCGACACTGATACTAGTCAAAACATTTTATGGAGATCTGAGTTGCGTGCTTGTGAAGAACTATTCAGCATTTGTAATCACCGTTTTCACTACTTTCAAAAAAGATTTGGAAAGAAAAATGGCAATTGTTTTGATGTTTATAAAGTGCATAAAAAAAATAGAAGGTAATTTGATTTTAAATAAATGAATACTATCTGTAAAAGTATACAACACGTATCTTAAATATCCTTTTTTTAGGTAAATATACAATATCTTTAATGTTGGCGAGACACTTTGAGTCATTAGGATTAAGAGTTTTACCTTGGTGGAAGTTATATACTAGCTGTAAGTCAAAGGCAGTTTTATCAGTAGAACACCCTAGTGAAAATGGAGTAGATGAAATATCGACAGAAGAAGAGGAACCATTTACTCATATTAATTTATCCCTGGGAGTTTTAGGAGAACCTCCTATTAATTTACATTTTGTTGCTTTACATCAACGTGTTGCATCCGCAATGAAAAAATATAAAAAATCAATAAAAAAGATTGGTGAAGATTTAGCAGCTCATTATGGAATAAATAATTTGCATTTTATAGATAAATCTACTGCGTCTTATTCGAAAACAGATCAAAGTAAAGCATCTGATCTGGATAAACTGACACTATTGACGAAAGAAAAGATAAATACTTCTATAAAAATAAATTAAAAATTCTCACTTTAACTCCTGAATCTTGGTCTAGAGACTATGCTTCTAACTACTTTGAAGTTAGTGTGAATGCTATTCGAACAGCACGTTGTATGAAACAGGAGAGTGGCATACTTTTACTCCTATTGGATGAAACTGGAGAAAATGTTGTCTCCATTGTTCAAAGTTTTTATGAAGATGACGAATACTCAGGAGCAATGTGTAATAAAAAAGATTATGTAAGTGTTTGAAAAGGAAAAAATAGCAGAATACAAGTACAAAAACGATTGCTATTGTGTAACCTGAAAGAATTGTACAGCCAATTTAAAGTTATAAATCCAGGGATTAATCTTGGAATTTCTAAATTTTGCAGTCTGCGTCCTAAGTGTTGTGTAAGTGTTGGAGTCTCAGGTGCTCACTCAGTGTGTGTATGTGTTAATCATCAAAATGCAGTTCTTCTTTTATATGCAATGAAATGAGATATAACTTATAAACATTTAATGAAAAAGGTTTGTTTTCAGTTATAAGTGTGTTTAATGTATGTTATAAGTTAGGAAATCTAAAAAAAGATATCAGTTTATACGAAAATTAAACTTAATACTACTTTTACTTTTAATTATTATTATCATGATTTTAGTTATTATTATAAATATTTAATGATTATAATAGAAAATTTAATAGTAAATTATGATAAATATACTTGTTTTTTAGGTGGTTTGTGACATTTCAAAAAATGAGTGTATGGTTCATAGATGTTTGAGTCGCCCAGGAACAGATGCTTTACAGTTATTTCTTCTTAAAGAGCTTGAAAAACTTGATTTTGATGACGAGTTAAGTTTTAATCAATGGCAAGGTACTGACAGGACCCAAATTGTCACACAAACTGAAACTGTTGAAACTTATATTGAGTTAGTAGTGAAGTGTATTGATGAACTAACAGCTCACTCGTATATTTCTAAATGCCAAACAAAGTTTCTTAAAGATTTAAAACTCAAATTGAATGAAAAAGAGTGTATCGTGATTTGTGACTTTTCAGAAAATTATGAACTTGTTGTTCAAGATGAGATCCAAAGTTATCATTTGTGTAAATCTGGATGCACCCAGTTGTTTTATATTATAAAGTAAATGGCATTAATTTACACGAATCACTTTGTTTTATGTCTGACGATACGATACACGATACCTGTTTTGTCTATCAAATTCAGACTATTTTATGTAACTATATCAAAGAAACCCTTCCTTTAATTTTCAAATTGTTTTACTTTTCTGATGGATGTGAAAGACAGTATAAAAACTATAAAATATTTCTAAATCTATGCCATCACTCAGAAGATTTTTTATTGGAAGCTGAATGGATATTTTTTGCAACCAGTCACGGCAAATCTTCTTGCGATGCAATAGGCGGTATAGTAAAACGAACAATAGCAAAAGCAAGTTTGCAACGTCCAAGGAAAAATCAAATACTAACAATCGATGCAATGTTTGAAATTTGCACTCAAAAAATTCTCACAATAAAGTTCTTTAAAATTGATAAAGAAACTATGGTTAATGTTAGATAAACGATTTGTGAAGGGAAAAATAATACCAGGAACTCGAGGATTTCACCATTGCATACCAGTTTCGAAAACATCTATGTTATTTAAGAAAACTAGTAACGATATAAATCAAAAACCTATTAATATAACTAAAAAATCAAGTTACCAAAATTTAAGTTTAATAAATTTCGAGCTAATGCAGAAGTACGAATATTACGCACGTACATATGACTCGTTTTGGTGGATTGCAGTCGTCGAAGAAAAAAGATGAAGAATATAATGATATAAAAATGAAGTTTATGCATCCACACGGTCCATCTGAACAGTTTTACTGGCTGAAAAGGGATGATTATCGTTGGATACCAATCACCAATAAAATAACATTAATAAGTGCACCAACAATAAAATCAGACAAATACGAACTTTCAAAATATGAATTTAACAAAATTAATAATTATATATTTGTAAATCAATAATTCTTAATGGATAATTATAAAAAATTGTATATCAATTCAAGGATGCATCATTTTTATTTATTTTGAATACTACGTTAAGCGAAATATACTATATTTGCTTTTTTTGTAATATTTTTCATTTAATTTTTAAACTATGTATTTGGCAGAAATGATTTTTTCGCACTATGTTCTTCAAACATACAATGATCAAACTTGAAATTTTAAGTTTAAAAAATTTACCGCGCACCTAAAAATTTTACTGGGGCAGGTGTCCATTGTTTTAACATTTATAATTGAAATTTAGGTACTTTTTAATTATAAAATGAGTTTTTTATTTATATATTCAAATTCCTCACCTTGAGATTAACTAAGTCACTTATTTTTAGAATTCACATGTTTAAAAACTTGGTTTTATAAGGAGAAATATGAATTTAAAAATGGTGGAAAATGACCAAACAATAATAGTAGCCAAAATTAAAACAACCATTACTCACGAACCATTGGGAGTAAGACCTTGAAATTTTGGGATTCATCTTATTTTATAATGTACTAACTATGGTAAAAATATAAAGAAAATCCAAGGACAAAGGGTTGCATTAAAAAAATAAATTAGTTGTTTTGACGTGGAATTACTCATGCTTAAACTGAAATTGTGAAAGCAAAATTTTAATTAAAAAGGTTTCTTGAGAAATTTAGTAAAAAGTTTGTCTGGAATGAAAAGAAATCGCCAGGAATACATGAAAAGTTATATGAAGAGATATCGTTCTGCTAAAGCAGTATTATATATCTCCAATACAGTTACAGTACTTTTTTGCATTAAAAGAGTTACTAAAACTTTATCATGAAAATATTTATTACTACTTTTAAATTTATTTATTTAGTTTTATGAAGTCCTAAATTAATATAATTCAAATATACGTTAAATCCTATCATTTCATACCTTGCTTATTTTATGTTGATTATTATTTTATTGACATTTCTGTTATGCTATTACCTTTTTTTTTGTACTGTTTTAGAAAATTTAGAAAAATAAATTAAAATTTCGAGCAAACAATGACATTTTATTGTTGCTAAATGTTAAATTTTGTTATAAGGATTGCAGTTCTTCTATTTATTTTTGCAGTTCTTCAATCTATTTTTTGTTCTTTATTCAATAAGTATTTGATTTAAATTAAATATGATTATAATTTGATCTTTTATTACGAAATATATGTCTTTATATATGAATATATATATGAATCTTTTTAGATTTTTTCATGTTATTTATAAATTTTTTGTTCGCTTAATTCAAGTTATATATGTTTATAGTTTGCATATGTGTTTATATTATGTTCAAAGTTAAAAAGTTTTTGATTAATATATGTATGTGGTAATATGTGTTATATAATTGTTTTATAAATGTGTCATTAAAATATTATAAAATGTATCAAATGTGTATATGAATATTATATGAGGTGTTTATATATATTATATAAAGTTAAATATATTGTGTTTTATAGTTAGTATATATATTTATATTATGTTGTTTCTATGTTTTCAAAATGTGTGAATTGGCAAACGTGTTGAGCAAGATTTTGCGTAAAGTTGTTATTTATGTTACTCATGTTGTTACATTTGGTTTACCTTTATGTTGGTGTCTATTATTAAAAATTATAAGTGGTCTTATTATTGAAGCTCACTGCTTTTAATCATTCAGTAAAAGCCACTCAAGAAAAATCATTTTGCCGTATATACATATATCTATATATATCTATATATATCTATATATATCTATATATATCTATATATATGTATATAGTTTATATCTTAATTTGAATTTTTAGAATCATGACGTACCAACATGAATTGTTTTCTAAAAGCTAACATGAAATAAAAATATTTAACAACTACTACTCTCTTATCATGACATCTTATCTCTATCAAATATATTGATTTTTGATTCATATATGATGTTTTTCTTTGTATTTATTTATCCATTACATTTTCATCCATATACATTTATCCATTACATTTTTATTTCAGATTTATTATATGATGATGGATTTATGCAATATAAAAGAACAAATATATGTAAATTTTTATGAATTTTTTAAAAACACCTGCTAATAATTAGTCCAGTCAACGTTCAAACTTCAATGTTGCATATGTCAAAAATAGATCTAGGCAGTATGAAATTAATTGTTGTTGAAATGTTAGAAATGTTGCTAGGCGAGCAGAAAACTTACTTGACAGAACTCAGTGTCAAGCAGTGTTAATGTCTGTTAATTCGATTTTACTTTAGACACCTTAGAGTAAAGCAAAGTATGAGTTTAACTATTTATAGTAACAATTAACACTTTTAAATTTAAAAAATATTAATTTTTTTAATAATTTGTCATAGTTATGTTCTTTTTTTCATTTTTTTTTTAGTTTGTCTTCCCTTTGTCATTTCTAGATTAGTTGGCTTACTGTTGAAACATGGTTTTATTTTTGTAAATTTAGTATGATGTGAAATTTACTCTATTAATCATTAGTCAACAGTTAGAGAGAAGCTGAAGCTTAATTAAGAAATGCTGGAAATTAGCTTTTAATCGAGGTAAAAATAATTTTGTTTACTGGTGACATAATAAAACCAGTTACTACTATTTATTCCGTGTTTTTTTACTTTTGTTAACATGCTGCTTTGGAAACACTTTCTTTCTCTACCTCTCTCCCTGAAATGAGAGGGAGAATTAATAAAACTTATGTAAATTACTGAGCTCATACGTATTTCTTAATACCACAAATGATAATGACCATTTATAAGAAATATTTTACGAGTCGCTTACTATTTTATGGTATAATTATTCAAATTGTTTAACTATAATTGTCCCTAGATTGTTCAAATATTGTAATAAATAAAATCTTTTTAGTCCAAGTATTTTATTTGATAAAATATCTTAATAAGCCGTGGTGTTATATGCCAGTGTTACTACATTGTGTTGCCTAGCCTTTTTATAATCTTTTTTAATTATTTTGTAGACACAGATTATATATTTTCTGTTATTATTATCGTAATTCTACTAACAATAAAATGCAAATAGTACTTTTGTAATGAAAAATTGTAATTTTTTTTTATTTCTTTTTTTAGGTATTTGCAGGCTTTACTTGACTTTCCTTTTTTGGTACCTGTGTTGAAATTTTAATAAGAACTCAACTGATATTAATGTGGTCTTTATGTCGTTAACTATAAGCAATGACGTTGCTGATAGGGAGTCAAAGTTAAAATATTTATAGATAAATTTGTATTCAATTTTTTAGATAATATATCAAGTTATTAACGTGTTTTTATTGTTATTAATGATTTAATAACTCATAACGCGTATTACGGGTTGCTTACTGCTAGTCATTGTCATTATGTTATGAATTCATATTAGTTAATAAAATTGTATTGAATATTCTCTGGTTATCTTGTTTTATACGTTATTTAATTGCGAGTTTGATACTCAGTAGGCGTCGTATTGTATACCTGTCTTTATACGCATTTGATGTCTTATTTTAATGCGCGTCCGACACGATAAAATGGCTAACATATATTCGTAAATAACACGTATTCTGGAAAGTTTTAAATGCGCATTTAATACCAGGAAAATATTATATTGAATACTCTCTGGTTATCGTGTTTTATACGTGTTTACAAGAGTTTCAAATGCGAGTTTGATACTTTGTAGGCGTTGTAATGTATACCTGTATTCATACGCGTCTAATGCGTATTTCTAATACGTATTCGACACGATAAAATGGCTAACATACATACCGCAACGAGACGTAATTAAACGAGTTTCTAATGCGCATTTACAACTAAATTTGCCAACTGGGATGGCACTTTGAATCAGAAAAACTTTTTACAAAGATAAAAAAGATAAAAAAAGATAAAAAAAAACATTCCTTAAGTATAAAACTTTGTCTATAAAAACAAAAATTTCCTCAGCTATAAGATGCAAAAACTTTCACAAAATCACACAATCAGAGGATACAAAAAAATATATTTTATAGTATATTTTAAAATGCTTAAATTTCGAAAAAACCATAAATTGAACATATTTAGTAAAAACAAAATTTGTAACAGAGTTTTGAAAATATTTCAGATATAGATTAAAATACTAAATTTTTTACCAAAATCACTAAACAAACAGAAAATATAAGTAACTTGGAGTTGTAGAGTTTTCATAAGCAAAAAATACACACACAATAGGTTTACTTTGAAAGTTTTAAGATTTTTTTTTGTGACTATTGTTATGACCATGGTGCATATAAATCAAAATGGTTTTTGAAGAATTTGTTTGAAAGTGAAACAGAACGTTTCTTTTACATATTAAATTTAAAAGACTCTGATATTAACATTAAAGTATTGAAGAGTGACTATCGACAGACATTATGAACAATTTCATGAAAAAAATATAAGTGGGCCACTGAAAAACATTGTCATTTGGTATTTTTAAACCTCCATGATTAATTTTAGCAGCATATTCGCCAAATTCTTCATAACAAAATTTAGCTTCTTCTTGCTCTTCAACTTCATTTTGCACAATATATCCAGCTATTGTATCTATTTCCACACTCTTTTCTCGCTCAACTTGTTTCTCCACGCTGCGGCCTTGATGGTCAAGGTTCGTGTTTCGGAGTTATAGAGTTGAGAGAGGGTTATAACCACAACTAAGTAGTCTTCCTGTCTGTATTGACCTTCTGGGCCTTGGGGAGGTGAATTAGCAAAACAAACAAAAAAAAGCTCAGGCAAATTGTCAAATATATCAATAGCATTACTGCTAAGAAAATATCTTTACATTTCTGGCAGTTATGTTCACTTTCAGCAGATAAAAAACCAATGTCTATACCGATATTAGGACTTAGTTTTGCTCGTTAAATTCTTACTTTTTCAATGACTTGTTGCACATTGATAAAATATGTGCCTCCAGATTCTTGTCGGAGTTTTCCAAACATTTTTCTAGTGGGTCAGTTATTAATTTTCCCAGTATTACATAATTAAAAGATTTCTGCAACAAAAACTTTGTAAGGGCTACTAAACCACGACACGTGGGAGCTAAGGCTGCATCTGTATCTCTGTGAACTGATATTGTCTGTTGCTTTGTTTGCTATTTATTTGTTCTGCCATTGTTTCAAGCCTGAGTAAAAATGATAGCCTAACATCTTTTGATATTAGGCTACCAACATGCATATTTAGTTTCCCCATTATATTCATAACCTAACTTTTGGCTTTTTTTCTGTAATCCAGATATTACAAACAGATTTAAGTAGATGCACAAAGTTATAAAACAAAAACATATTTTCTTTGGTCAACCATGGATCAACACATTCAAACATTTAAAATAGTACTTGATTTACACGACTATTATCTTATGTTGTGGCAACCGCTATTACTCTAGCGCTCTTTATTCACACTAAAACAAATTGAGTTTGTTCAAACAGAAATTTAGAATCAAGTTTACAAACAGGTAACATTCTGCAAAGATATTGCCGTCCTCCAAAAAGTAAAACTTACGTAAAACTTAAAACAGTAGTTGCTAAAGAGTCTGGTTTATTTACTGCTTTTCCAAAGATTGAGCCAGCATGGTAAATAAGAGATGGGTTGAGATGTGAGTCGTTTTTTTGGTTCTTGTTTTTTTTCAAAAAAACCAGTTTTTTTGGCCAAAAAAACCAACTGCTTCGTTTTTTGGTTTTTTTGGTTTTTTTTTAAACTACTTTTTCTTTTTTTAAACACTGAAATAATTTAAAAAATTTGTTTTTAAGTGTTATTTATTAAAAGAGAGTATTCATTCCTTTATTTAACATATGATTTTGTTATTATTGCCTTTAAAGTTCTTAAGGTAGCAGATCCCCACAAAAAATTTTTTTTTGATTTTTTAACTAACTACTTTAACACCTTTAACATTTAAATAAATATCAGCACAAAAGTGTGTTTTTGGGTGATATTTATTAAAAGACTTTGTCATTCTCTTATTTAACATACCATTTATATGTCTTGTTTTACATGCTCTTCAAATGTTCATCAAATAACATTAATTAATATCAGGAGATTAATTATTATTGTTTTCCAATGACTTACTTATGATAAGCTAAAATAAAATTGAAAAAATTATTTGAAGAAACATTTTTCTTGTAAAATACAGAGACATAAGTAAAGGAAATTTGTCTTTTTTTGTTTGTTTTTTTATGCAGATATGATTTTTGAGTTTGAAACAATTTTTCTTCAACATTAAAAACAAACTTTTCAACAGAATGAACGAATTTTTGTAATTTGTAGAATGAATGAGACCTTTTTTAATTTATGTTTTTTAATTTATAAATAAAATAACACTGCATTGCAAAATGTATATGTAATGTATAAGTTTTGCATAGTTTTAATTTTTTTTAATTTTGCTATCTTATTTTATACTTTTTGTTTTTTAATTTTATTTCTGCAATTGCATATAAGTTAAATTTGTCAACATTTAATTTCAGAAAGTGGAAATAGTATTTTAAATCATGTTATAAATAATGTTGCATAAGTGTGTTGTAGTATTTTTATTTTTTAATTTTCCCTTTATGGTAACTGTTTTGAAACATAAGATTCTTAATGATGATATTATGTTGTTTTGAAAATCTTAATAAACCTATAATAATTTGTAGTAAAGTAAATTTTTAGTAATACAATTATTGTTATTAGTTTTTTTAATAGTATAACTAAATTATGAAAATATTTTAGAATATAGCCTTTATAAGGTAGTATAAGCATTAAGCAGTTTTCTAATCAAAATAATCACATCATTTTGATTAAAACATAGTAATGAGTAGTAATAATAGAGTAGTCTGTGGCCACACATGGGGTAGAAAGAAAACGTCTATGAGCATTTTGTTTAAGCCAGCAAGCCAGGTGAGCAAAATGAAAAGAGTTCGATGTTCTTTTTGCAATGATGTTATGTCGAAAAGTGGAACACGAATGGCCATGCATATTAAGAAATGTATACAATACAAAGAAAAGCAACATGTAAATTTAAAAACCTTATTTTAAGTAATAGTACAAATGTCACAAACATTATTTCAGACCCTTTAAAAAATTCAGAACCAATTTCTAAAAGTGGTAAATCCTGTTCAATGTTTGATAGCATGAAGCAATGTGAAAAGGTATCAACATTTTTTTTTTTTGTATAGAATATTTCTTTTTAATTGTTTATCTAAGTAAATCAATTGATGCACATCTATCTAGAGCTATTTACGCAAGTGGGTCACCCATGAGTTTAATTGATAATAAATACTGGAAAATCTTTTTCAAAAAGTTACGCCCAGCTTATCAGCTCCCATCAAGGTATAAAGTGTCAAACACACTTTTGGATAAAGAATTCAATAGAATATCAAGCAATGTTAAAGAATCAATTGCAATAGCAGATTCTGTAGGACTTATGTGTGATGGATGGAGTAATATTAGGTTGGTACTATTTTAATAAATTTAAACAAAAATACTAATGTATTATTTATGCAAATAATTTAAAAATTAAAACTTAATGACTATTTACATTATGCAGAAATGAAGCACTTATTAACTTTGTGTTGACATTGCCTTCATCATTGCCTATTTTATGGAAATCACTAGCTTCAGGTAAAATTTACATTGATTTATATTTATTTTTAAGAACAAATAATAAATACATTTTTAAAAAAAATTGTTTTTAACTCTCTCCAAAAATAGTAACTTAGTTCTTCATACTCAAAACTTTTAATCTTATAACTGAACAGTTTGTAACGTATTTACATGAAAGTAATAATTTTCAGGTTCATCAAGTCATTCTGGGGAATACATAGCAGATGAAATACGGAGGGTATTAGAAGAAATTAATCCTAAAAAAATTTATGGGAATAGTAACAGACAATGGAGCAAACATGAAAAAAGCATGGAAACTATTAAAAATCAGCTATCCTCTTCTTAATTGCTATGGATGTATATCTCATGGTCTCAATTTGTTTTTAATGATTTTATAAAAATAACTACTCTTTGTGTGTTAATGTCACAAGCAACAGATATTGTAAAGGAAATCAAAAACTCTCACATAATAGGTGCAATATTTAAAGAAATTCAAAAATCAACTGTTGATTCAAACATTTCATTAAAACTACCGGTAAAGACCAGGTAATTATTATTTTTATATAATTAATTAAAACGTAGTTTTATATAGTAATATAATTTATTTCTAATTTTATATTATTAAATTAGGATATGTGATTAAAATCTATTTATTAATAGATGGGGTTCCACTGTGGCGTGTCTTGAGAGTATACAGAAAAATAAACAGTCTTTAAAATCTTTGGCCATCTCTGAGCGATGTGAAATGAATTCTACAACAAAAAATAGCTTGTTATCAGATTTTTTTTGGGATAACGTTCAGGGATTTTTAAAGCCGCTAGCACCAATAGCTGATGCAATCAAGATAACAGAAGCCGACAGCCCAATGCTGTCATCTATAGTTGAAATCTTTTATAATTTAGAAGATAATATTAATCAAAACATAGTAAGCAGTCCTTTAATAAAAAAAGAGGAAGTAGAAATGAAAGAACTATTTGCTAAAAGAAAAAAATTTTGCTTAACAAAAGTTCATATGGCTGCTAATCTACTTGACCCCAAATATCAAGGAAGATATTTAAATGGGGAACAAAAGGTTAAATTATTAGTAACTTTTGTTTATTTTTATTAAACCAAGTAAAACCATTAATGCAAATCAAATTTTTTTTAACAGATTAATGCATGTGAAGTGATATATTCAATTGCTGTAAACTCACCTAATGTCAAAATAGATATTTTGATGGCTGATTTAGCAAATTATCAATGTAAAGGAGGAGTTTTTTCAAAACCTTTTATATGGACAGCTGTTGACTTAACGTTCGGTCCATACTGATGGAAGGGATTGTGTTCATCTACTGAATTATCAAAAGTAGCAGCAAAAATTCTTCAGCTTCCTGCTGCAAGTGCTGCTTGCGAAAGAAGTTTTAGCAGTTATGCAAATATTCACAGTGCCAAAAGGAACAGACTAACAAATGAAAGAGCAGCAAAATTAGTGTTTGTATCGCAAAATTTAAAACTGGAAGCAATGCATATGCGTGCAACACAACAACCAATTCTGCCTAAAGAACCAATAAATATTTCAGATAAATCTCACGAATCAATAAATATTTCAGATGAAGAGTCACCTGAACAAGAATTTGAGTCATTTGACCAACAATCAGAGTTTTCTAGTCAAGACTGTTATGTAGATGAGTTTTGGATTAAAAAAAAAAACTTAGAATAAAATTGTTTTTTTATCAATTTTTGAATTTAAATTTTGAAAAGAACAAATAGTTTGTTAACTATTTTAGCAATAAAAAAATCATTTAACTCAATTGTGAACTCTGTTCACGCTTTAATAAAAATAGATTAATTTTAATATAATTTAATATAGAATCTAAAATACTCAAACAAAACTAAATGGAAACATTTTAGATAAGTTAACAATTTAAAAAAATTAAAAGTAAGTAAACAAAAACACTAAAAAGAGCTGTAAAAGCCAAAAAAACTCCAAAAAAACACGTTTTTTTGGGTGAAAAAAAAATGACAGCAAAAAAACACGTTTTTTTGCATCTCTAGTTGATGTATACTTCCTCAACCAATAGCAAACACTTTTTTTGCATTTCATTTTCAAGTTTAGAAAAAACTAAGTTTTAAAACTCTGTATTGTCCATTGCAGAATCCAGTTTTGAAGTTAGCTTTGTTAGGAGAGAAATACTTGGAAGTTCATAATCTTCCCTTTAATGAACTTGATATTACAAAGTATTCAAATGCTCGTATAATAGTTTCTGTGGTGTATTTTTTTTTCCAACTGTGATGGAACTCGTATAACGGATGTATTGCAAAAGAGTTACTATTTTATTTTATTTTATTTTATTTTATTTTGTTATTTAAAAAATAAGTAGCTTCTTGTAATTTTGAATCAAATATGAAAATCCTGTTTTTAGATAGAAATTTAATTTTATGTTTAATCAGGGGCGGATGCAGAAAATTATTTGGGTACGTCCAAAAAAAAAAGGTCCTCTTATTCTAAATGTTCTGAATTCTAAGAACATTTAGGACTTTAAGATTATGGTGTAGTGGGCCCATCCCCCCTGGATCCTGGCTGATACCCCATTTTAAAGTTATACGATTACACATTACTGTTTCAAATTTATATATTTGTTATTTAAAAAATTCTTTACATTAGGTATTATAATATTATAATGAACAGCCGTGATGTAATAGCTGCATTTTTCAGAAGCAAGATATCCCTGGTTCAAAGAAAGCTTCGGTAAAGTAGGGGACACGAATTACTTGTTAAATCCTATTCAGCTACGCTCTGTTATAAGACTGTTACAACTAAGGGCACCTAAAAACAAAACAATAAAACAATCAATATGGAGTTATATAAAAATATATTTAGTGTCACATTCTAGTATTCCAGTTAGCTAAAAAAAAAATTGTAAACCCATCTTTATTCTTTTCAATCTTGCTGATAAACAAATCTAAAAAAAATAAAATCATAACATTTGTAATCATAACACAAAACTTTAAAAGAATGAACCGCAACAAAATCGATACACCTGAAGGTAACAGCAAAAAAAACATTGTATGACAATAATTAGTTCATGCCAAATTATGTTTTATAAAAATGTGTGGCTATGAAAATATCCCTTTTACATAGCGGTAATGAATTTTTTTTTTTTTAATTTCTTTACTTTTTTTATTTTTTATTTTTTATATATTAATTTTCTATTTTTATTTTTTAATATTTATTTAAAACTTAATCAACGATTATTAATTGCAAATTTATCAATAACTTTTTCGATATCTATTACTGGCTCTGTATGAATATTTATCAAAGCTAAACCATTTAAGCGTTCCTCTACCATTGTGCTTCGCGTATAATTTTTCAGGCGCCGAAGCGAAGAAAATATGCGCTCACATTCACATGAAGTTAAAGGAAAGGTAGCAAGTAACTGTAGAATAATTTTTATTTTCTCAAAGCCAGGAAAATTTATTGCTTTTAAAGTCTCAGTAATACTAGAAGGGACATTACCTTCAAAATTTAACCAATAAGCTTCCAATAGGTCAAGCTAACCAGGTAAAGCTAGTGGATTTGGTAAAATTCACTAAAAGGTACTATACATTCTTTCCAACTATTGTCACGAGAACTTCGAACTTCTGAAATCATTTTAGTAGGAACTAGGACAAGCGCTTTATAAAATTTTATGGTAGTGTAGTCAAACCTTGTGCCTAGTTCAGTACTCAGATGGTCTAACAAAGGAATTGTGATTGCTATTTTAAAATAATCAGAAACACATTCCGAAGGAGCACTATTTCTGTTTTTCTAAATAAATGAAGTTCTTGGCTTAGCTTCAGTAACATTTAGCTCATGGGCTATTTTTAAAGCTTGTTCATAGCACATTTGATGGTGTTGATCAGCTATACTTCTAAGCGAAGATATAACATCTTTTAATGCCCGAATAAGATTTAAACTAAATATCATTACTCCGAATAAGATTTAATCATAAATGTCATTACTCTTTGACTGCAACATTCTTGTTACTGGAAGTGTAATGTCAAAGACATTTCTTGTTATACATAAAGCAACAATAAAGTCAAAACCTGTTATTAACTTCAGAAGCAAGGATGCACTGGATGACGTTGAGTGATTAAAACTCTTATTAACATTTAAAGACATTTCTTCAAGACAAGAAACCAAAGGAAAAAAAAGTTCTTGAAAAGTATCCAAACCATTAACTTTTTCTACCCTACGTGTTCTGCAAACATCTTTCAATTTTTTTTACCAGCAACTGAAGCAGTTCTTTCAATGTGCTCCTCTAAATTTTGTTGCCTTGTAGGTGAAAGATTAAAAAAGTATGATACATCTTTAACATGCACCAGAAGATTTTTGACATATTGAACATTGCATGATGCACAAATGGCTAAATTAAGTCTATGACTGTAACAATGAACATATATAGCTTTTTTATTAATATTTAAAACACGAGATGATAACCCTTTGGTGTGTCCAGACATTGCCCCAGCACCATCATATGACTGTCCTCTACAATTCATGATATCCAACAAAAAATCTGAAATACTTTTTAACAAAACACTAAATAATCCTTGACCAGTAACAACGTTAGTTCAATGTAAGAAACTAATAAATTCTTCTCTTATATTGAACTTGGAATCAACAAATCGTATTACTAATGATAGTTGTTCTTTATTATTACTGTCTGAGGCTTTATCAGCTATAATAGAAAAATAATTAGAGCTTTTAATTTCTTCAATTATTGCGTCAGTAACAACTTCTCCACAACACTTTATTAGTTGATTTTGTGATGTCTTAGATATGTAGGAAGCATTTTGTTGATGATACTTGAGATGATCTTCAAGAATTTTATCACCAGCTTAAACACGAAAATGTAGCAATTCAATAAAATTTCTTGCAGTGTGATTAGAAAATTCACCATTTTCAGGATGAAACTTAGAGTCGTCTCTATGCCCACGTAAAGAAAGCCCAAGACGCCCTCAAAGAATAATTGTTTCAATAATAGGTTGCAATAACTGTTGATTTTTGGAAATCTGTGATTGAACTATTTTTTGAGATATAATGTCTATTGATTCTGTTTTACAAGACCAAATCGATGATAATGAAAATAAAACTTGAGCAGTTTTTACATAAAAAATCTTTATTTCTGCAGACAGACTTATTGTTTTTGCCAAACACATGTTTCTGAAAGTAACGAGAAGCATCATTCCAGCGATTATAAGGCTTACTAAATAATCTTTCAGCTAAACTACATTCAGATAGAAAATTGTGCACAAAAAGTACACATGGTAAACAGAAAGCTCCATCAAATATATTTGAGTATGTAAGCCATGGAAATTTTTCTATCCATACAAATTGAAAACTTCGTCCATTTTTATTTTTAGGAAAAATAAATTTCTTACTAGGAACAAAAACAGATTGAAGTAAATTTTTAAGTTCAGAATTATTTAAGGTTTTTGCAACATTTGAATAACTAGTATAGTTGAAACCAAATAACCAATATCGTAATTATTGGAGGGTAAAGAAAATAGTTCACAAAAAGTAATTTTATTAAAATTGGATAAAGATGTAGATGATTGACTAGAAACTAGCATAGATTTATTTTTTTTTTTCTTGCAAAAGATTACAATCTTGATGTTTAGATTCAACATAGAAATTTATTTTAGTCTGTAACTTTTTGCCAATTCCATCGCAAATTTTGCGTTTAAATTCTCTCTCATTAATAAAGGAGTATAATGGTTGTGTTGAAAAAGAGAAAAAAAATTTAAAATACCTTCGTAACAAAAAAGGAGATTTAATATTGTTTAATGAATTTATACGAGGTAAAATAGTATGGCTAAATAAACTTTTATACTTTGGTAGACCAAAATCTGGGTATAAACATTCTATTTTTATGCTGCAAACACTTGACAATGCAAGAATAAAAAGGAACGAAGACCAGTTTTTATCATTACAATTATTAACAGCTTCCTCTTACCAATTCTTCACATTTTTTTCCTGTATCCAAAGAACTTAGGGAGACTGAAAAAGGAAGAATGTTATCAAAACATAAAAAAGAGCTTGGATTATTGTTAAAAACATATTGAAAAGTTGGGTGGTTATGATAAAAATCAGCGTTTAGGAAAAGTTCAATCGAGGTCAATAATCTTAAATCATTAACTACAGTTATTCTTAGATAGACATAAGGAGATAGAACTATATAGACAGTTTCCAGTTGTTTGAGACCTAAGATATACGTAAAATATAACAATTAAATAATTTTCATTAAATTTTTTATGTGTATTTTTAAGTTTTATATTTATTAGTTTTATATTTATTACTTATAAAAATCAATACATTGTATCAATAACAAAACAATATAATAAAAATATCAGTACCTTAAAACAAGAAAATTTAAAAGAGTCAACAATATTGGCATTTTTAAAAGAACTGACATTTGTTTCCAACATTTTTTTCCAGGAGATTAATTTTATTTTGTCATTTTGCAACATAGCTGTTTTGACTTCGTTATTAAGCTTCGTGATTTCAATATCGAGCGACATTTTGAATATTTGATAATTTGATAATTTTATAAGTTTATGATTCCATTTATTAATTTTGTAAATTTTATATATTTTGGGCGTATGTCAAAGGGGACGTCCGATAATTTTTTTTTATCAAATAAATCATATATATAAAAAATAAATTGCAAAGACTAAAATTTAAAAAAAGATATATAATCATATAAAATTGGGGACGTCCATTGGTGTATTGTATTGTGTATTTGTTATTATAATTTTTTTCACCTCCTGATAACCGTATAATAAAAGATTTTAATAAATATTTAACTTAAGATTTTAATAAATATTTAAGGTGTATGTCAAAAGGGACGCCCAAAATTTATTTTAAGTAAAGAGTTCTATTAATAATTTTTTTAACAAATTAAATCTAAAATTAACAACAATTTTCATTTTATAGTGAAATAAAATTGGGAGCGTCAATTAATGTTTTTCAACAAATATTATTTATCAAAAATTGTTTTGACTTCTGGTTCATAACTATTTTTATGTAAACTTTAAATCTCGCTTAAACAACTCGCTTTAAACAAGAACCCATTACGCTATAAATATAACTGACTATAATTTTAACCCGATTCAACAAAACTGCAATATTATTTATAATATAAAAAAATATATAATTTGAAATGCAGTATACTTTATTAGTAACTTATTATTTGAGCATTACCCTTTTTTTTTCTCAGACCAAAATTATATTTCTGATATTTTTGGGTACATCCACAGACGTACCAGATGTCCCCTAGATCCACCAATGTTAATCGCACAAAAGTATCCCTCAAAAGTAAGATCATTCATGATTTTAAGCATAAATTTGACAATTAAAGAGTTTTTTTCAAAGTCTGTTGACTGAATGATCAGCAACTGTTCACCAGCTAAATACCAAGTTACATTAACTGTAAAAAATAACGATCTCCATTACATATGTAAAAGTAAATAAAATTTTAAATAAAGTTATTAGTAAAAGAAAGTAGAATAAACTCCTAAAAATATAAATTAAATTATATAAAAAATGCAATATAATATCAGAAATTAAGTTTAAAAAACAGTGCTAAGTATCAAGTTTCAAAGTTTTCATTTGATTTCAAAGTTTCTCTTTTAATATGAAAATTAAATGAATTTACAATTTATCTATTTTTATAGCTGTTCCATATCTTACTCGACATGTTGTCGACATGTTGTGATGTATTCTTGACATGTTGTGATGTACTCGACATGTTGTGATGTACTCAACATGTTATGATGTACTCGACATGTTGTGATGTATTCTCGACATGTTGTGATGTACTCGACATGTTGTGATGTACTCGACATGTTGTGATGTACTCGATATGTTGTGATGTACTCGACATGCTGTGATGTACTCGACATGTTGTGATGTACTCGACATGTTATGATGTACTCGATATGTACATCGACAACATGTCGACATGTTGTCGACATGTTGTGATGTATTCTCGACATGTTGTATTCTTTATATTTAGTTAACTTACGAGGCTTTTAATAACATTCTATCGGCAAACCACTTTTATATTTTTCAATAATTGAATAAATAGTAGTTCGTTTTAATTCAAGGGTATTTGCATTTTCTTATGGTGCATTTCAATTTAAATAAGATTAAACTTTCATTAAACGGATTCTTTTGCTGATTGCTTGATTCAACATAGTTGATTATATATATTGAAAGAGATATTGAAATCGTTACCTTGAACTATAATTGCATTGTTGCAATTAAGGGAAAAAATATTTTGCAAAATATTTTTTCCCTTAATTGCAGAAAACGATTTAAATGGTGGTGAAGCAGGACCTCAAGGCAGCTGAACAGGCAACAACATATCAACCAAGACACCAAGACAATTTCTAGAATAGGTCAGGTAAAAATTTGGAACAAAACTTCCAGCTTCGGTGATGCTTTTTGGCCTTGTTTTATTATATGATAAATAAATGTCTCTGGTTTTTATCAAATCCGGACGAAAACTTAATTCTGACATCTACATAGACATCCTAAGCACACATGCCAAACCCTGAATTGAATCCACATACTTTACAAAGTTTTCAAGCCGGATGAAATCTACTGATACAATCTTGACATTGAATGATACAATGTCGAAATGATATGATACAATGTTTACATGATGCGGGTTATCCGGTATGTATATTACAATTTATATTTTTTCCAAAATTTTTTTAAAATTGTGTTGTATAAACTGAAAATTAAATAGATGTTTATAAAAATATTTATAATAAAATAAGAACAATGTTGCAAACTTTTACAAAATATTTTCCCGCAGTATCTTTTTAATCGCTAACTAATTAATTTACTCTGCTAATTCCAAAACTTTTTCTGTAACATTGATCATTTTAAAGTTATACTGTTTTTAGTGCTGAAACTCAACTGAAGACAGGGCCGCCGTGAGGGGGGGTCTACTGGGTTGTTTTGTCCCGGGCGCCAGGTCGACAGGGGCGCACGAAGCCGAATATAAATAATTTTTTTTTTCATGTTTATTTAAAAAAAAGATGAAGTACTGGGAAGCAGCGTGGAAAATAAGAAATCAAAAGCAGCCGGTCAATTTGACCAGCTAAAACATATAATAGACGGTCAATTGCTTTTTTTGGCCGGTCAATTTTTTTTAGTTTAAATTTTCAACTTTGTAATGAAGTGCTTCATAATTGGACTTTTTAAATAAAAAAAGTAATTAATGCTTTAAAACTAAGAAATTATCATTACTTTCAAAACATTAGTTTTAAATAAAGCGATTCTTTTTATATAGCGGAAACTCGCAAATAAAGTGAATACTAATGATTAATTTAACAACCCGCTGAATTAAATGTTTAAAATAACTTTAGTGCACGGAGATTTTCATTCAATTAAAAACGGAGATTTTTTACTTTATTAAAAAAAGAGATTAGATTAAATCCAAGTAGTTTGATATTGATATAAAATATTAAAACAATTTTATTAAATTTATTTTTCTTATTTTTAATATCTTTCAAATTTGAAACAATTTTGAAACACGTGATATCGATGTGATAGTCTGATAGACCCAATCAAGAAGAAATTCAAACAGTTCTTTGCTTATGAGCGGATGCTGTTTCAAAAAGAATTAAAACGTGTCTGGTTTTAAAAAGAAAGATTCTGGTTGTCAAGTAAGAAAGAATGCTGCTCAAAGAACTGCGAATGAGGAAAAGAACAAACGCACTCAAGACTGTGGTATTACAGTTACAAAAAAAGGAGAAGATGAAAGTCCTACTGCTTCAAACTCTTTCCTGCCAAGTCAATCGATTCAAGTAGTAAATAGTTTTCCCCGTGAAAGGATATTTTCCCATTTGATTAATTCAATGTTATATAAATTTTTAACTTATTTTTAAAGGTTGGAACTGAAAACGATGTCACTGACATTTCTGAAAGCTCGGGAGAGCCCCTATCAAAAATCGGAATGGTAGCTGTGAATGAAGAGAATATTTTGATAAGTTCTACCTCTTTAAAAGAAATGATGTTAATAAACTTTTAAGCTAATAAAACAAGATTTTTTAAAATTTATTTTCAGCTGTTGCCAACAGAAGAACCCATCGCTACCATTCCTTCCAATGATCCTGCTTTGTGGGCAGCACATCTTTCCAAAGTGGAAAGAGATTCTGTGCTTCTACAGGGGCTTCCTCGAAATCCTTCAGCTTTCCCGAAAGATTCTAATAAGAAGAAGGTTCCTGAATCAATTTTCTACGAAACTTCTCTCAACGGGGAGAAGACATGTCGAGATTGGCTGGTCTGGAGTGTATCTAAGAAATCATTTATTTGCTTTCCGTATTCTCTGTTTGGAAGCAAACAATCTTTTGGGATCGGACACCAGTCGCACCTTCTAAGATGGAATGATGGAATAAGCTGCAACTGGCACAAGCTACCTGAGAAAGTCAAAAGTCACCAGAATAACGCCCAGCATCGAAACTTTTACATAGAATGGAAAACGGCGCTAGAAAGCTTAGAAAATCAAAGCGGAATAGATGCAGCTCTTGAAAACTCGATAAGAAATGAAGCAGCCAGGTGGCGTGAAATTCTACGATGCATCTTAGGTGTTACTCTTTTTTTAGCGTCACAAAACCTTAGTTTCAGAGGCAAATCTATTTACAATTATTCTATTGTGATACCGACTATCTTTAAATCTATTTAGCTTATATTTATAAGATTAACTAGATATTTTGGAAATCATTAAATAAAACAAATCCTTCTTTATTCTTTTAAATAAATATGTCATAATATTCATAAATCATAATATAAAATCATCATAGAATCATCATAAAATAAAGCAAATGCTTCTTTATTGTTTTAAATAAATCTGTCTTATTATTATAATTTTTAGGTTCATCAAAAATGATTGGAGAAGACGACAATGGCAACTTTCTAGCTACCCTAGAGCTCTTGGCCAAGCACAACAAGACTCTCCAACTACACTTAAAAGAAGTTTCCCGCTGCCAACAAGAAGGTAACAAAATGAATGCTCATTACTTGGGCTGGAGCACTCAAAATGAATTCATCAAAGAGTGCGGAGGAATCGTTCACGGTGCCATCATCAACGAAGCTCATATGGCCATCTACTATTCCATTCTTGTGGACGGGACTCCAGACGTCTCTCACACCGAGTAAATCACCTTTGTTCTCCGCTTTGTATACTTTGGTACTGACAAAAGATGGACCGTGAAGGAGCGCTTTCTGAGGGTCGAGAATCTTGAAAAAAAGATAGGTGCTGACATTGCCAAGCTTATTATGGACGTCTTAGAACAAAATGGAATCGATCTCAAAAGTTGCAGAGGTCAAGGATATGACAATGGAGCGAACATGTCCGGTATATACAAAGGAGTACAGGCGATTATACTGCAAAAAAATCCTCAAGCTCTCTATATGCCATGCAGTGCTCATAGTCTCAATCTTGCTGGTGTTCATTCTGCTGAATCTTCGGTTGAAGTCAAGAACTACTTTGGCCGAGTCCAGTCACTTTACAATCTTTTCAGTGGAAGCCCTAGTCGGTGGAAAGTCTTGATTGAAACCACTGGTTTGTCCCTTCATCAAACGTCGCAAACCAGATAGAGTGCGCAAATCGAGGCCGTGAAGCCGTTAGTCAAGCAATCCAGGGAAATCCTCGAGTCTTTGAAAAAGCTCCGCGATTTTGATTTAACAGCTGATCAATTGAATGAAGTAAAATCTCTGGAGAAGTGGGTTCATTCATTCGAGTTCATCGTAATGACAACCTTTTGGTATAAAACTCTTCAATCAATCAACTACGTGCGCCTTGCACTCCAATCAGAAAATATCTCCTTGGACGACGAGATGAAACTCATTAAGACTCTTATTGAAGATCTAAATCGACTGAGATCATCTTGGACCAGCATCCTTAATGAGGCACGTTTGATAGCATCTGGTCTTGCTTCTTTTGGTTTTCAATCAGAATTTGTGAAGAAGAGGACGAAAAAAAGGAAGACCTTTCACGAAGAGGTGAGGAACACCACTCATTTCCATGAAGACGAAGCAAAAGAGTTTGAGGTGAGCGTATTCAATACCGCTCTTGATACTCTTATTCAGCAGGTCAGCGATAGATTCCAAGCTGCTGAGAAGACGACGAATATGTTTTCGTTCTTGTGGTCATTGAAATCTCTTATTATGTTAAATGAAGAAGAATCAGAAGAAAGTGTTGAAGCACCTATCCAATTGGAGGAGAAATGCAAGGTCTTGGCACAAATCTACGCGACCGATGTTGTGGAAGAGAAACTTATTGAAGAGGTCCGCCACCTCGATGCTCTGAAGCGATCCAATCTTTTTGGTCCAAAAGAATCTCTTACTTCCATGACGTTATTGAATGGAATATACCAGAAAGGTCTTCAGCCGCTCTTCGAATCAGTCTGCATTTTGCTGCGCATCTTCAACACCATCCCTGTTTCTGTTGCGGAAGGCAAGAGATCTTTTAGTAAGCTTGCTCTAGTTAAGACAGCTTTAAGGTCTACAATGAGCCAAGAACGACTCACGAATCTTCTGGTTATTTCCATTGAGCATGACCTTGCCAAAAAGTTGTGCTACGGTGAAGTGATTTCCAAATTCGCCATGAGTAAAGCTCGAAAGATCAATTTCCTCTGAAGTTGAAACAACAATAGCTGTTGTATTCTAGACAAATTTTTGCTCTTAACATCCAATAGTGTTTAATGATTGTCTTTGGTCTGTTTCTACCATGTCCTAGTGTCGACTTTATCATTTTATGTATGAGTGTATAGCCAAGTCAAAAGACCATTGCAATTATCTAGAAATAAACTGTTCAAATGTTCATTAATTAAAATTAAAAATTCTATATTCTTTTATCCTCTTTGATTTGTTATCAAATGGCTTATTATATGTATTGAATTATGGATCATTAGATCAGCTTTCACTTTCAGTAGGGCGCTTGGGAAATTTTGACCCTGGGAGCCGCAAAGGCTCACGGCGGGCCTGACTGAAGACCAATGTAATTTGATTTAAAACATCTCATTCTAAATGCGTATCTAATACGCATTATAGTATATATATTTACGTCTATATAATACGTTTTTTGTAAATTACGATTTTATAAAAATGCAGCTCTTTAATAAGACAAAGTGCTGTCATCTTCTTGTTCCAGCCACTTCTTTTATTGCATATGTATATTTAAGAAAATTGTGTTTACAGTCAAAAGAAAAAAACAAACGAACTTATTATGTACATATTTGTGCTGACTGCCGATAAGTTGCCAACGATAAGTTGCCGATTGGATAAGTTGGCGACGATAAGTTTTGATCTTCTCATAATGACTACTAGAGAAAGTCAAAATTCTCCTGATATGTCTTGTTATGTTTTTAGATTTTATATAATGTATATTGGCAAAAAATAGGTTATGCATGAGATCGTAAAACAATATCGTGGATAGCGTGCGCAAAAATTAAACTTCATGTGCGATCAGAACAAACTATGGGACCCTTATATGATATCTGAAGCCTACGGAGCAACTATCGCAGAATTATTGCGAGGACATACTCAAGGAAGTCTTAACAATTAATCTAATTAAAAATGAATTATTTACAACGCATTCATTTTTTAATGAAGTTTTGAATGCTACTGTTATTTATATCTAAGTTGGTATATATTTTTTGTTTATTCTTTTCCGAAAGAAGATGAATTAAATATTTCATTTCAATAGTGAGAAAATAACAGTAGCAAAGACATGAAGAAAGCATTTTTACAAATAGCAACTTTTCAATCTCACTTTCCAAATCAGAGTGAGCTACATAAGTTATAAGAGATTTAGATCTAATTGAGTCAGTAGCTACACTTCTTCTTTAAGACTGATCTGACCAGAAACAGAATCTACTCTGCGAAGAACTGCTGGACAGTACCAGTGTGTACCAGAAAGAGTATAAAGAACCTGAAATTTATAATGATTTGGGTAATGAAGATTGTTATTGTAAAAATGTGATCGGTTTGTTTACTTACCTTAGATTCGAGCAGGATCCTGCTTAATGACGACAGTCTATTGACACCTTTTTGTTGCGAAACTCTCTTTATTTTACGCAAGTTTTATTAAAAAAATTGAGCAAGATTTTTATTTGCTATTCTAAACTGCATTTTTTTTCAAAAACTACCTTCTCCCCACCTCCTTCTTAAAAATTTTTACGGTACTGGCCTAAATACCGCATTAATTTAATACCTTTCAATATATAAAAAAGTGCTGTGTGATTATCCTTACATTATTAGAATTGATTCATACAAAATACTGTCTTTGATAAAGTTTTATCAATAAAATTTGAAATTATGCATAACTATAGATATCGCGTCAAAGCGAATGTGGTTTTTTAACTCAGTGGGGAAAAAAATACACAAATAAACATTGAAAAATTTAAATGAACAAGACCTTTGTTACATTGTGTTAATAGATAAATTATATAAAACAAAAAAAAAAAAGTGGGAGAAATGTGATTATTAATATCGATTACCGTAGAATATCGTCGTTAATTAATAGTTTTTTTTACACAACAAGATAAATTAGAATATTTACTATGTTTTATAGTTTTTAATTGATTTTATCTTAATGATCTATTTAAAAAAATACACATAGAACAAAATAAATCCTGTATGTAATAAACACAACTTTGAATCAACCAAATATAAAAAATCACTTTTATAAAAAGTTATATCTTATTATATTACATTATATTTAGCACACACAAAAAACTTGTAACTACCAAAAATTGATTATTATTATTATTATGAAAAATAAGGAATATAGCAACAAAATTATAAAAAAACTCTATATAAGAGAACAAAATTGCCATGAGACCTCACATTGCTACTCATGTCAAACTTGGTGAATATAAAAATGAGAAAAAAAAATTAAATGAAAAAAAAGGTGTAACTAAAAGTTTTAAAATTTTATGAAAAGTCAAAATGTAAAATTATGAATATAAGAATAAAATAAAATTTGAAATAAAACAAAGTTTGCTCAAGAGAAGATTTTTCACAAAAACAATGATTCGAGTCCTTCTAATTACTATTTATTTTGCGAGTCCTGTTGTTTTTCCAGAGTAAAGTAATTGTAATCGAAAGTAATTGTAATACTACTTCCAAACAACCGTTAAAAAAATTAATCCAGGCAAAAAAGATTATTTTAGTAGAGAAAAATGGTGCTTAAATTTGGATTTCCTCATATTGCTGGTTTGATTTGATTCGATTCGTATATCAAGACCCGCTTCAACTCGAGATTTGATTTGAAACTAAAAATGCCGATTTGCAGGGCTCTAATATATATAATTGACATATTTTGGACGTATTTCTAAGTTTTAGAGTGTTTTATATTAAGAGATGTTACTTGAAGTTTTATTTTGATAAGTAATCGAATCACAAGTTACTTCACACAAAGCCGGAAATTTAATTTTCTGAGGCCCGACCCCACTTCTTGTCGCTCTGGTTATATAATAGATCATTTAACGAGGTTCTTTAAGTCTTGGAGATTCTCTCTCTCTCTCTCTCTCTCTCTCTCTCTCTCTCTCTCTCTCTCTCTCTCTCTCTATATATATATATATATATATATATATATATATATATATATATATATATATATATATATATATATATATATATATGCGTAATATTGCAGTATATATATATATATATATATATATATATATATATATATATGCGTAATATTGCAGTAGTTGGAGACAGTTAAAATATGATTACTCTCAAAATTTGAGAGATTTTGGATGAAGAATCGCTTGCAGATTTAAATTCTAAGACTTGTAGGATTATGCGAAAAAACACCTTAAAAGGCGTTATATGCAAAAATTGACGTTTTAAATATGTTCATATTTAATTTTCTTTTTTTAATTAGCTGCATTTCTGGATGATTTAAGTTTATAATAATTTATAACAACTAAGCTAATTTTATAACAACTTGTTAACTATTTGAAGATTTAAAAAGTGAAACTTTTATTCTTATATGTACATAAGAATATCAAAATAAACATTTTTTTTACAATTTAAAACATTTTGAACATGGTTATATATATATTTAGGAAAACATTTTTAATTAAAAAATATCATCATAAGAATGGAAATAATGACCTTTTGAAACATATGGTTTACGCATCTTCCTACTAAGTAGTTTAGTTAAAATGCAGTTGTGTCGATTCATAGACTCAACTCTCTGGGAGTGAGATGGAAAGTTGGGGATTTCAGGTTCAACATTATTGTCAATCATATATTGGATTTGCTCAATTGAAAAATTTTGTGTTGTTGGGGGCTCCGTAAATTTAGTATTGATGATGTCAACCAACTCATACCAATGATTAGCATTAAAATTAATTTCCGGAATTTTCTTCAAATTTACTTCCAAACTTTTGTTGTTTACTCTATAAATATAAATCAAAGGCAATTACCACATTTTATGTGTCTTTTTTTTTTAATTTATTTTAGTTAATTATAAAAAAAATACCTTTGCCTTAGAGCCAGTAAGATTTGAAAACCAAAGTTTCGTATATTGCTGTCATTACCTTTTAGCATGGCATAAAGAATATTTTCAAGTTTAAGACACAATGCGTTGTTTTTAAGGGTTTTTTTTAACAATATGTTTAACATCATCAAAGGGGAGATTATTTATTCTAGTAATAGTAGAAAAAATAAAGCGTGGGGATTCGTGAAATTTTGAAGATTTTTTCATTTCGAACCACGCTGGAGCGTAAACCTTGAAACGGTTGGTTGATTGTCTATAGTATACAAACAAAGAAGGCGAATAGCTAGTGTTAACCATCTTGCATGGTTAAGCGGTCCAATTTTATAGGCAGCCCATTTATTAGAAACTTTATTAATACTTATTCCTTTGCAATATTCAAATAAAAGTCTTTGCAACTAAGGTTTTGCAAAATCGCAACTAAGGTCTGTTAGTATTTCTTCTGGAATATATTTATCTACAATTGGGTTTTCAATACATTCAAACAAAACTTAATTTCTATCCTGAATATTTTCAGCACATCTTTTGCCAAGTAGATCACTGAAGCTTCTTGGTCCGGTTGTGTCACCATCAAGTTTCACAAAAAGAGATCGTAACGGAAGTTCATTTTGATGTAAGGCGCATCCAATTAGATGTAGTTTTCTTTTTAAAAACTTTTCTAGTTTTACAACTAAGCCACTTACTGGTCCAGTATTGGTAGTATTATCAAGAAGAACAGCTCGTATACTTTCCAAACTGTTGTGTTCTTGTAAAACACTGAACGTTTTGGTAGCAAGAACTAAGCCTGTAGCACCAGTGACAGGAATCGTCCTATGAGTCAAATAATTTCCACTCGATTCTCCATCTTTATAGGTAAATGTGAGGTGATGTTCAGGTTTAATGCATTTTTTTAGTACTTCACCTTGAGGTGAGTTTATTACTTTACTTGTTTTAGTTATCTGATCGAGCTTGCGATCAACCCCAAGACAAGTTAACTGTTTTTTTTGTTCTGAGTCCGCGTCTTCGCTAGCAATTTTTACTTTTGACTTGGCCCTATCTAATTTGCATTTATCAATCAAAATATCTTTCGTATCAACATCATTTTTCAGGAGATATTTTTTGTCGTATAGTAAAGCATTTGCAAGGGCTGCACTTACGTTTGACGAACACTCGTTTCTGACTAGTTCCATTGCAAATCTTGGAAGTTTAACCAAGTTGTATTTTCCAATAGGATGATTTATGGTTTCCATTCACCTTCCATTTCCATTCACCTTCCATTTCCATTCACCATGATTATGGTTTCCATATGGTTTCCAATAGGATGGTTTCCATTCACCTTCATCCTCAAAAAAGTTAATACAACAAAATACTTTTTTTTTCATCTACTGCAAATTTTTCATGTATTTATAAAATATTTACCTCCGTAATGGTTAAATCACTTGTTTCTTCAATTAAGTTTAAGTGTCGTATGAGGGATTCATCTTCATCAACTAGCTAATGAGATAGTTTTTTTCGTTCTTTATCAAGTGTTTGAATCCTTTTGACAAAAAATCTATCAACGGAAGAAAGTTGATATGCACCTTTTGAACCAATTTTTTTACTCTGATTACAAAGATAAGCTCTGTCTTCAAGAGGTACTTTATTACTTTGAAAGCAAAGGCATACAATATGTTCTTCTATGCAATTTTCTTTATTACATGAAACTTTTTTGTCACTACAGGGAAACACATCTAATGAACAGAAACATGCAGAAATATCAAAAAGTTTGTCTAAGTTTGCATCAAGATTTCTTTTAACGCTTGCTTTTCCGTGCTTGCGATTAATATCCTTAACAACTACGAGAAGATTTTTAACTTTCTTATTAATAGATTTGTCCGTTGTAAGAGGTAAACTTGGGTTTACTGTAGCCCAAATTGATTTTATGTTATTGCTTATTTGCTGAGTCACTAATACGATATCTGCATTTGGATCTAAATGAACAAGGTAGTAATAGTACTGAATAACCTGTCTAAAAGTGCTTGGATCTGTTATTAATAATTCACATGGGCCACCACAATATTTTTTTTCACTTTTCATCCGTGTAATTGTAGTCATTACTTTTGGCATTTCTCGTGGACTAATTATAAATGTAAACTGTATTAAAGTATAACACTTAGAGTCATGGGTAACAGCGTGACTTTTTAGTGGGGGTGAAAGCTCTAAAAAAACCTAAAATATCAAAACTTACTTTTAAAAATCGGCTTTGCTAAAAAATAAAGAAATAAAACCTTTTTGAAAAAATTTGGGGGCCAATGGTCCCCTCGTTTTCAAAATGGTCCCCTCATTTTCATTCAGGAATTGAGTAAAACCATAAGTTCCTCCGACTAAATTAAGTAAATCCATTAGTTCCTTCGAAAAGTTGCAAAACAAAAATTATTTAGTATAAACAGGTAAAAACATTACTCTAAATATAGTAATCATAAGTTTATCATTGGTATTAACAGATTTCTTTAATTTGCGATTTTTTTTTTGAACCTACTTTTTAATACTTAATATTTAATTTTAAAACCAACTTTTAAATACAAACAAGATATAATACTTTTAAATACAAACAAGAACTTTTAAATACAAAAAAGATTTGCAAAATTTAAATTTAAATGCATGTAAACGATTTAGCGAAAATTTATTGGCTTCTTAAAACAATTGCGCTTTTTAAGAAATCGTTTATTGGTTACTTTATAAATTCGAAACGAGATATTTTAAAACGAGATTATTATACTTAAAATAAAATATTTCAACATTTAAAATTGACAATTAAACAAAACTAGTCCAAAATTAAGACTTGAAATGTAAATCCCCAAGCCATTTTTAAACCAGGATACTGAACACTTTTTTCAGAAAAATTTTTTTTTTCAAAAACATAAGCAATATAAATACACAAAAAAGTTGTTTTAAATTTATAGTAAACCACCGAAATATACGAGAGGCGAATGTTAGCAATAGAGGTGGGTGTGGTGGCGATGGGTGTATCACACCCTAGGATCAAAAACGACTTGATTTTATAAATACTAATATCTTTATTAAAATGAGTAAAATTAGTACACAATATAAAATTATGTTATACAATCTTACGTATAAAAGTGGTGTTTCTATTACAAAAGGGCGCATGCCCACCACCTGCCTCCCCACCACCACCACCACCATCTCTCCACCCAACCTAAAAAAAAATAATAATTATCTTCAAAATTTGAACAATAAATTTAAAAAATAAGTTATAAAATTGGAAATAAATTAAAAAATAAGTTCATATTAGACAACCACCAAATATAGGGGGTGAATGTAAAACTCACAGTAGATATTTTGATGATGTTTTAGTACTATAATATTAAAAAATGTTTCAATTCTTGAAATATCTGGTTGATTATTTAAAGTACAACAACAAAGAAGTAAAAAATATATTCCACTAGATTAAAAGATACATTAGTGGTGCATCCATGGTCATAAGAGAGTGGAGTATAAGGAAGGGCGTATCCAAATATGTCATAAGAAAGGGGCATTCTAATGCCCCTTCCACTTCTAACCAAAAATTATTATTTAATTGGATATATATTACAAAAAAAATTATATAACTACTAATGTGGGGCTATAAGTCAATTGGCTGAAAAAAACATGTCATCTTTCTAACCAAGTATAGCAAAAACCTATAATAAAGTCTTTCATGTGATTATTACATTAACAGAAGTAAGGACCATACAGTATAGTTAACGAGCTAGCCATTTTGTTTGGTTAACAAACAGATTTCCTGTTTCAAAATAAATAATAAATGAAATATTAAAAAATAATATTAATAATATATAACTATTTTAAAGATAATACAATATATTTTTGTCTTGGCTTTTAGTGAATGATTTAAATAATTAATTCTAAAAATGAAACTGGTGTCTATCGTTAAAAATGTTTTAATCATTTTTAACGATAGACACCACGTGAAGGTAAGCCAGAGCCGTCTATCAAAAAATTTAACAAGTCACACACTTGCTGTATTATTTAGGCAAGTCACAACACTTGCTGTATTATTTAGGCAAGTCACAACACTTGCTGTATTATTTAGGCAAGTCACAACACTTGCTGTATTATTTAGGCAAGTCACAACACTTGCTGAATTATTTAGGCAAGTCACAACACTTGCTATGTAACTTAGGCAAGTCACAACACTTGCTGTATTATTTATGCAAGTCACAACATTTGCAATACATTTTTTGCAAGTCACAACACTTGCAGTGTTATTAAATTAATTAAATTGTAACTCACCGGAAACAACATCAGCAGCAAGCTGGATCTTTTTCATGCTATAGTCAACAGCTTCATTATCAGTTTCATCATACTAAAATACATTGATACTAAAAAATAAAAATGCAATACACAACATAACTGTGTAATTATTTGATAATTGAAACCATACTTAAAATTATTTGCAATTAACAATATATATACATACATACATATATATATATATATATATATATATATATATATATATATATATATATATATATATATATATATATATATATATATATATATATATATGAATATATATATATATATATATATATATATATATATATATATATATATATATATATATATATATATATATATATATATATATATATATATATATATATATATATATATATATATATAAACCTTACCAACATTAACGAATGAGATGATATTAAAAAATAAAAAGACCATACACAAAACAACCTTACAATTATTTTATAATTAAAACTATACTGAAAAATAATAATATATAAAACTTACCAACAGTAATATATAAACAACAGTAATGGATGATGATGATACTAAAAAATAAAAAAACAATACACAACATAACCTCACGATTATTAATTATAACGATTAACAATTATAATCATATTGAAAAGTTAGAATATATAAACCTTACCAGCAGGAATTGACGACAGTGTCACTAAATATGAACTAAATGGCATAATACAAGTCTCCTTCCATTAATATATATATATATATATATATATATATATATATATATATATATATAAATATATATATATATATATATACATATATATATATATATGTATATATATATATATATATATATATATATATATATATATATATATATATATATATATATATATATATATATATGTATATATATATATATATATATATATATATATATATATATATATATGTATATATATATATATATATATATATATATATATATATATATATATATATATATATATATATATATATATATATATATATATATATACAAATGACTTACTATATGCAAATTTTTATATTACTTTGTAAAAATAAAGTTAATTTAATTTGTTTATATAAACTTGCTTTAAAGAGGATTAGTCAGTTATATCCCTATTATATGAATTAATTTAGTATTTAGTCATTTACTATTAGTTTAAAAATTTAAAAAAGTTGTACTAATCAAATTTACTTGAGATTAACAAGCATAAATGTAAACCCAAATGGAAAATTCTTTGAGAACTTACTGGCATCCAAAAAATAAAAACGTATTCACTGCCCAAAACTATAAAAGTTAATGATGAATTTTCCTCTGATCCAACTGTAATAAGTAGAAAATTAAATAAATTTTTTGCTTCTGTTGGCCCTAATCTAGCCAATAAAACTCTTCAAAATACTAATAAAATAGATGAGTATGGTTTTTCGATTACTTCGGTCTTAACATTTTATGAATTATCTTACGAAGATTTTGAGCAACTTTTTAAGATGTTTAAGTGTAATAAACCAGCTGGCCATGATAATATAAATAATTATGTTGTCATCGAGTCTTACGAACCCCTAAAAGATGCACTATTTAAAGTCTTACATTGTTTAATAAAACAGGGCGTTTTTTCTGATTTTCTGAAAAATTTTAAGTGACTCCATTTTTCAAAGCCGGTGACGCAATCAATGTTTCTAATTATCGCCCAATTTCTGTTTTGTCTGTTTTATCTAAAGTTTTAGAGAGAGTTTTATATAACATAATTTATAATTACCTTTCTTCTAATAATATACTTTATGTTAATAAATACGCATTTAAAAAAAATAACTCAACAGAACATGCAATAGTTCAAATTATTTGCAATATTTCTGAATCTTTTGAAAACTCTCAATTCACGTGGGGAGTTTTTATAGATTTATCAAAAGCTTTTGATACAATTGATCATAAAATTCTCCTAAAAAAACATAAGTATTATGGAATTAAAAGAAACGTTTTATTGTTACTTAAAGTTATTTAAGCAATTGTAAACAGTTTGTTTATAGTAACTTAACTGACCCATCCAATCTATTAAATATACCCTGTGGTGTTCCCCAGGATTCTACACTTTCTCAATTACATCAATGATTTACATAAAGCTTCAAACTTGATTGCTGTCATGTTTACAGATGACACTTACCTCTTTTTATCTGATAGCAATATTATAAAAATATTTCAAAATATGAATATCGAATTAACAAAAATTACTGAATAGTTTAAAATAAACAAGCTTTCACTTAATGTTGAAAAAACTAATTGAATACTTTTTCATCCAGCTTCTAAAAAAAACTTCTGCCTTCCAATTTACCATTACTTTTTATTGACAAAACTCTAATAAAAAGAGTAATGAATACAAACTTTTTGGGTATCTATATCAATGAAAACCTTATTTGGAAATATCACAAAGAATTCTTGTGTAATAAAGTTGCTAAAAGTATAGGAATATTGTATAAAGCTAGAAGTACTTTAAATAAACGTAATTTTACTCAATTATATTACTCCTTTCTTCATTGTAATTTAAACTATGCAAGTATTGCTTGGTGTAGTGATAATAAATCTAAACTTAGGCCTTTTTATCGTCAACAAAAGCATGTTGCTCGTCTTATTAGTTTTAAAGATAGATTTACTTATGCCAAGCCTCTCTTATTTGAAATGAAAGTTCCTGTTATATATCAGCTAAATGTTGTTAATATTCTTTGCTTTAAATACAAATCCAACCCAGTTTCTTTCCATAATTTATATACCTTAGGAAATCATAATTTATAAACTTAAGAAATGATAATTTAAGTCGTCAACCATCTTTTCAAACTAATTTTGGAAAATTAGGCATTTCATTTCGTGGAGCTTCTCTTTGGTATAAAATAGTTTTAAAACATTTTGATTTTTCTTTGGAATGGAGTTATCTCTCATTCAAAAAATAGGCTTCAGGAACTCATTTTGTCTATTAATGATATATTTTTGTATTTTTAAACATTGAATAATTTACATTTTTTATGCAGTGATGTAACTGAATATGTAATAAATGCACTTAAATTTTTTTTGTGTTTCATACACTTGACCATGTGTGTATGGATTTTTATGAGATTTTAAAAAAAAGACTTGATGGTCTTCTGCGAGTGTCCGCTTTCTTTTTATTTATTAAATCAAATACTTGTATACTTTTTGTTTATTTATACTTTCTAATTGTAAAAGGATTTTTATAGGAAAGTTGCTACTTTGTCATTCTTCTTCGCACATCTCAAAACACAAATGCAAGCGGGCATTTGTGTTTTGAGATGTTTGACCACAATCAGAACTCACAATAACCTCCACATAACAAAGAGGTAGAGAAATGCCCAATGAAAGTGATTAATTGGGTTTATTTAGGCGGCTTAATCAAAATTATAGATTAAGATCATTAGCATCATACAGCAGCCAAAAAAATAATAGTAAAATGGGCAATCAAAATAAAGCAAAGAAAATGTAAAAAACTTTAGAACTTGCATTATTTTGCAACTTTACAACTTGCATTATTTCACCTAAAGAAAAAGATGAAGAACACTTCCAAAAAAAGATTCTGTTATTGCAAATGGAATTTTAATTATTAACGAACCTGATAAGTAATGAGGGAAAAAATTAAGGAGGTATTGCATGAAAAACCTCCTTTATTGGGTTCGGATCACCAAAAATATCAATGTTAGATAAATGCTTAGTTATAGACTACTTTTATGCTACTGATAAAAAATTAGCTGGAAAAGGGTTTTTTCATTAGCAACTAAATTATGGTTACAATTATTACGGGTTCTTCTTCTTTGTTTATTATACCCTTTCAATCTAAAATAACCAGATTATAAAGGCCTCCTAGTTGCGCAACGTGGCGAGAAATGTATTTACGTATAATTCTGCTTATTTCCGGGTCAATGATGCTAAAACAACCTGTTTTGTTTAAACCAAGTTCATTTACTCTGCGATGAATTATTCACCATGAAACACCTAAAAATTTTAATACGACCTTTCAAGAAAAACCCGAACTTTTAAACTATTTTAGAGCTAATATTGAAGATTTTTCACGATAAATAAAAGGAAAGCTTTTGCCGAAGATAAAAAAGTATATCTGGTATGCATAATATCTGATACGCATTTTATATCTATAAAAACAGCAATTGCCGATACGACTTTGAAAATAAATAAAAAATTAAGTGTCCGGAATCATAAAATGGGTAACGTTAAGCCTGTTGAACAGGCTTAACGTGATTTTGAGGAAATTATTTTGATTATTTTGAAGAAAATACTTTTAATTATTTTAAGATTGAACCAAATTTTACAAAATTTAAGAAGATAAAATTAAAAACGCTTTAGAATCATAAATCAAAAAAAAAAGAATATGTTTTACATACTCAAAAAAAATTCCGCACTAGAAGCTATCAAAAAATCGAACAGAAAAGCCGTTAATCTATAGAATTTTCATAATTCTAAAATATTTAAAAAATTGAATAGGTTAAGAAGATGGGTTAGAAACTAGGGCTTTGTTATGTAGTTTTAGAATTAATTTATTTACTTTATCGGGTATCTTTAAAGATTCTACTCTTATTTGCATATCAATTCTAAATATGATCTAGAACGAATTAAAAAAAAAATTGATGTGATCGGTGAAAAAACACATGAAAACCTCTTAATTTAATGCACATACGGTATTATGTCGAGAGGTTAAAAAATTTTAGTTATTGTTGTTGTTGTATAAGGTGTTGTAGTATTAGTAATGGTGGATGTTATTAATAGCATCCAACACTACAAATGTGGTAAAATTCATTATGTTTTAAAGTATTTATCTCATAGATTGCAGATAATCAAAATAAGAACATCCTAATTTAATAGGAGCATGTTAGTGCTACTTTGAGCTATATCGTATTGTACAGTTTTTATTTGTACTTAAAATCCTGTATTTCCCTATATTTAGGTTCCCAGCTTTATTTAGGTTTCCATATTATATTTAGGTCCTGTCTAGTGGTGTCTAGTCTTGTAGAACTGTTGATATTGTAAATACTTATCAAAAGTATACATATAATAATCGTATTTTACACGTGCAAATTTATTATAGCTCAATACAAGAACACTGCTTTAAATATTTACAATCTAAACAAATATAATATCACGTATGACTGGAAAACCAATTAATAGGTTTAAATTGTAAACAAATAACTTTTTCTATGATTTTTGATTTAATAAATAACATAAATTTTTGAACTCATAAATGCCGAAACAATTCCTAATTGAAATACGAAAGTCGATTTACTGCTATTTGGCTATTTAAAAAAAAAATTGACTTTTTATTCTATTGCAATCCTTTTCTATCGACTTTTTTTCTTTTCTATTCGATTTCTATTTCTAGTCTTATCTTACCTGCCACCCTGCACTAACCATGGGTAATAGTTAGTGCCACCCTGCACTATTACCCATACCTTTTATTCTCTTTTTCCTAAAAGTTTATAATTTCATGCTTTTAAATTTTTTTAATTTAGATAAAGGGGCGGATAACGATTTAAGATTACGAACATTAAACCAGAGTTGTTATTTTTATAATGATTATCATAATTTTGAAAAATCTCTACTGATAAATTCTTAATTATAAAAGTATCTCTAGTTGCATTCATTCACAACTATTATAATTCAATTAATTGCCCTAATAACTTCAAATTTTTTAAAAAGTTTTTAATTAGATTTTACTAATTAAATATATTTAATTATTAATTAAATTATTGTTTCGGAAATTTATTTTAATGCTAATTACCAAAGTACTACCGGAGTTTACATCAACTGTTTATCATAAAAATGATTATTCCGGAACAATTCTAATATTTATTGAAAAGATTTAAAATAAATAGTTTAAAAATCAAAACTGAATATAAAATCGATTGTTGTTGGTAGAGAAGCGAAATATTCAACATCAATTCAAAGTACCAGGTATAGATTACAGGTATCGATTACAGGTATCGATTACAGGAATCGATTATTTCAATTGAATCATTAAAAAACCAATAGTTTTAAATATAATAGTTATATGCAATAAATTTATAAAAAAAATTTAAAATATTTTTATGCAAAAATTATACAACAACTATATACAAATAAATAATATTATAATACATACATATAATATAACAATTTAAATATAAGATAATATAATATAACAAAATAATATAACAATTTAAATATAAGAGTTTTCATTTTAGTTTTTCAATATAGTGTTTTCCATGATATATTTATATAATAAATATAATTTAATTTTTTATAACAAATATAATTTATTATTTTAGAATGGTTATATTATATTGTCTTCTTGTGATAAATGCCTTTGGATTTTCAACTTCTCAAAGTTCATCGATTAGGCCTTCAAAATCTTCAATAACAATCCAACCGACAGTTGCAATCGCTGGAACTATAACACCATTAGAAACTCCTACTCCTGTGGTTGTAACGTATCAACCAACAGAAAAACTAGCCTGCGATACAAACCCATGTTTTAATGGTGCAACGTGTACAAATCTTATTCCAAGAGATACAAATTATAAGTGCGACTGTGCAAATGGTTGGACGGGTGTTAACTGTGATTTTTCTACAAGTGGTTTTAAAGCAAAAACTGGAGTTCAATATTTCAAAGTAGAGAATTTAACTATTTCATCGACTTCATCAATAAATATAGTGTATCTTCTACTTGATAACTCGACTGACTTGTTTAAAGAAACGTGCGACGTATTTAAAACCAACCTAAACAACACTATATCTGCATCTGATCCAAGTATTTTACTATTAAATCTGAGATGCTTAAGTTTTACGTTTTCAAGTTATTACTACGTTACCTATATAATGGACTTCCCCACTAGTAACAAAATTTCAACCCAACGTTTATCAAAAGCTATTGACATTGGAATCCAACTTCTTCAGAATAAAAATCTTACGACTGGTTTAGTGTTGAATAGTACTTTTATTGAAGATTTAGACGAATGTCAAAACTCTCCTGGCTACTGTCATCCATCTGCAATATGCTCAAACAATATAGGTGGGTACATATGTCATTGTCCTATACGCTACATAATGCAATACAATGGACAATGCCAGGAAAAACCAACAAATTCAAACAATATGTTAGTTATACTCTTACCAACAGTATGTGGAACGTTTCTTTTGTTTGTTGTTGCTTTGTGTTTATTCATAGCAGTTCGCCGTAAACGTACACGCAATGGTTTAACAAAAGTATAAGTTACGACAAATCCAGGTTTCACATTTGGTAACCACCATCATTCATCGCAAACGAATTTACTTATTTATTTGTAAGTAAAAGGTTTGCGTTCAAGAAAAGTTATGCGATCCTTGTGGGAATAATTGATATGAAAGAATCAATTACTGTTTCAAGATGTTTCCGAATTTCGTTGAATACATTTTTGTTGAATATATAATGTTGGTTGAATCATCGTTGAGTGGATTTCTGCTGTTTTAACAAAATGCACATTTTTTGGAAAAGCACAAAATTCTCACTGTAGCTTGAAGATATAACATCTTGCTTGAACCCAATCAATCACTTTTTTATTATATATCTATGATAACTCTATATTAAATATTAAAATAAATTTTTAAAGTGATATCTAAATTTTATAAAAAAGTTTCTTTCTTTTATTAAAAAAAAGTGAAAAATGATTTTATTAATTCATATTTGGTTTAATTATTATTTAGTTGTTTGCTAATATAAATTTATATACGTATATGTATATTTATAGATATGTAAAAAATGTAAGATAAAAATTGTTAATACTTTTTTTGATGTATTAAATTTTCAATTTATTAAAAAAATTTTTTTGTTTCAAAATTTGCTTTTATTTTATATTAAACTTAGTAATGTCTCTTTGATGTTGCCATGTTTTTTTTAACAAAACCTCAATGATATAGAAACATTCTTCTTCAAACCATAGGATAAATGGTAAAGTTTCATATTGTACGGTGCTACATAGGGTGTTTCATTTTTGAAAACAATTTGAAATTTTACTTTCGAAATGATAATTTTCAAATAATAAGAGGTAAAAAATACACATGTAATTTTTTTAAATTTTTACTTTGCTTCATTAATTTAAATTAAGGTTACACAAAGCATCCTATTTTAATCTTAAATTCCAAAAATGTCATTTAATTCAATTAGACTGTTATTTTTAACAGCCATGGCGCAATCCTTAAAGCTTCGGCCAAGTACTAAGAGGTTTGCGGTGCTTTGTGATAAGACCGATGGGTCTTTTCGGAGCACCTTAACATTTAAAAAAATGGTTATTGGTCACTGTTACTACTGATATAGTAAAAATTAATTTGCTTACCATTAGACCTTAGCCATGTTTTGTTTAGACTGACTATATCAATGTTGGCAACTGTGAGAAATTGATTAAGAATCTTGATTTTGTTACCAAGAGTTTTTTTTTAATGCGACCGTCCCTAGCAATACCGCGCTCAATTTGTTTCTCAACGTAATTGGCTTGTTCGTCAAGATTCGTGTTTCGGAGTTATAGAGTTGAGATAGGGGTTGTAACCACAACTAAAGTAGCCTCCTCATCTCTAGTGGCCTTTATAGCTTCGGGGAGGTGATTTGAAATAAAAAATAAAGAACATATATTAGTGGTGCAAAATGTTGGTAAGCTAATACATATGGATCTTGATATATATATGGATCTTGAAGATTGCTTTATTTTGGATACCCTAGTGAAAAAGTGCATTAGGGTCAATAATACAAAGTTTGTCATTACGAGCGTTGCAGTCTATTCAAAATTGATACTCAAGTTCTCTCTTAGTGAGGTTACAATTCAGGACTGACTGTAATGTCTTGAAGATTTCGGTGCTTAGACAACAAATGCTGTGTAGACGAATATTCAAAGGTTTCGTAGATGGAGCAATTTACGTTTGCAGTCAGAAAAATATAGAAAATGAACTAAAATTTCTTATTTAAGTATTTGTCGAAAATGGCGACAAACAGTCCAATCTCATAAAAATTATAAAAGAAATAAAACGAATGAACAAAAAATAACTAGTGGCTACTAAAAACATTGAAAACATCAGCAGTACGTATCCGAAGATTTCATTACCTTGTACTAAATACTTGGGTACTAATATTGTCTCCGAAATTACGTAAGGTGTTTAGGAAGGCAAGATATAAAACGGTCTTCAAATCAAACCTGAACCTAGAGGCAATATCAACATCAAGAAATAAATCCAAACTACAAATGAACAGCCACCAAGGAGTCTACCTTATTAAATGTCATTGCAGCAAAAAGTATATAGGTGAAACAAAAATGCAAACTAAAACATGCATGCAATCCACAAAAACAGTACAATAGGAAGTAAAAAAGAACGATCTGCATTAGCCACACACATGAGTACACAACAAATTAACTGGGACAGTTGCAGAACTCTAAAAGTTGATGCTAAAAATTTTGATAGGAAATTTCGTGAGGCACTTGAAATACAGTACCACCAATGTGCCCCTTAACAAAATGGTATCAATTTAGTTGAGGGACAATATGTGTCAACAAAATTTTGGACGATGAATGAATCAATGGGATGAAACCTTCCGATTGACATAAAATAGATCTGCTACACAGTGAATCGACTCATACAATCTAGCTGGACAGAAGTCAATTCAAGGAATCAATTAGTAGATATTCCCATGATATTACTAAATACTCCTTAGAGAAAATTTCAAAGTATTAATTAGTGCACGCGTTTTTAAGTGTTAAATCATTAGCGCTTAAGTGTCACTTAAAGATAAACATAATTTTGTAAAAAAAATAGCTGCAATTTTGCTGTATAGCAATAATGTATAACTAATTTATTGTGAATAACAATGAACTCTGCTGTGATGAATTTTACATTAGAGGTTATGTACTTTGTATTTTATCGAAAACTTATTTAAAATAATTGGAATGAATGATATTTTGTAAATTTAAAAAAACTATGTTAAAATAGCAATTTCTTTTTCGTTTTTTAACTTTCAAAGCGTGCAACTAATTTTATCCAAATATATCCAGGCTGATTTTTTTTATATACTACAACCACAACAATAAGACGTCTAAATATAAAAATTTGGCAGCCTGCGTCTGCCCGTTTCATTTTTAAATTAATTTTTTTCAGACCGAGTGTATTCTATTACAAAATTGGAGTTATTTTAAGAATGAAAAAAGCATAAAAAGAAAGAATAAAATTCTCTTTTGTGTGACTTTATTTTGAAAAACTATACTAAAGAAGATGTTACTAGTGATTCTAAAAAAAAATGCAGTTAAAAATGGCAAGCATAAACGCTAAATATGCGCAAAAGTGGAATGCAGCGAATAGAAATATGGATCATTTTTTAAAATTAAAATAAAAGTTGGTTAGAGGGCAATAATTTAGAATTTAAAATAAGTTTTCATCGGTCCTGTGCTTCCACAACATCTTAAGGAAGTCGGCCTCAAGGTCGGTCAAAGAAAAACTTTGAAGACTCATCTTTAAAAACCAAAAGACGTAGAGTTGAAGACTTATTGCAATCGCGAAGTGCCAATGAATTAACAACAGCTGCTGAAATAGCACATTGTTTGTCGGGCCAAAGAAACGTAGCTACTTCTATTAGAAAAAGTACAGAAACCTTAGAGCGAAGAAAATCTGCTGATGTTTTTTGTGGTAGCAGGCAGTTGAGTAGCGATGAGGCACTTGCTTAATATGTAGATTCCAAGTGTACTAGTCACTCTTATAAACAAGAAAGTGGTCGATGAAAGCAGGGCATGAAGTGTTTCTGTCTTACTATAGTTTATGTAAATCGAAAAGGTTGTGTTACCATCTCAGAAACACGAGGTGTAAGCCACATTGAATAAAACAACTGAACGTTTAATTGAAACACTAAGTCAATTTCCCAAAAATGCATCCTCTAATTTGTCGGTTACATTAATAAGCAAATGGGGATGTGGCGGAAGTTCTGGCCGCAATACCTATAAACAAAGATTTATAGTGTATAAAATTTAGTGTTTTATTAAGAACGCTATCTTCTGGCCATGACATTGATTGTGTCAATTTGAAAAACTTTGTTCTGAAACAAGGACTTTATATTTACATTTATATTCGTGGTATTACATGCCTGTTACAGTGCATAAAATTTTAATGCATAGCACGGAAGTTATAAAGTCGTCTATTCTTCCAATTGGCCAGCTCTCAGAAGAACCTCAAGAAGCGCGAAATAAAGATTGTAGGAGATTTCAAGAACATCTTCATAGGAAAAAGTCATATATTTCTACAAATATGGATTTGCTGAATATGCCATCAATAACCTCTGACCCTGCTATCAATTCACGTAGAGAACTGCCTAGAAAAAGAAGCAAAAAATTTCCAGTAGAGGTTTTGAATTTGATTGATCCAGTTCCAATAAGAAATTGTAACTTGTCCGATGAATCAAATAATGAGTCATCTGAAGATCCAAGTGACCCAGTGAAAAAGCGCACATGGGATACGCGTGGATTTTTTCCATATGTAACCCATGTGGGGATTATTATTTTGTCCCATGTGGGTTTCATATGGTAAATCCCACATGGATTCCATATGGTAAATCCCATATGGGATACGCGTAGGTTTTTACCATATGTAACCCATATGGGGATTATTATTTTGTCCCATGTGGGTTTCATATGGTAAATCCCACATGGGTTTTATGTGGTAAATCCTACATGGGATATAGGTGGAAAATACTACATGTTATAGATCTTAAATGCCACATATTTTAATCCAAATGGTATAAAAGTAGTCAATACTAGACAAATGAAAGTCCGAATGCTTCTATGATAATTTTTAAAATTCTTTTAATTTAAAAATTACTTAAATAGTAATTTAAAATTAATTATCGAAGCTTTCAGAGAGGCTTAACTTAATCTGGTAATTGCTACTTTATCCCATTTGGTATTCAAAATGTGTAGCATTTTTGATCTTTTACATGTGATGTTTTTCACCTATAACCTATGTGGGATTTACCATAAACTATTATGACGAAATTTTATAAAATTAAAAAACGTGTTGCAAAATGAATTTATTTTAAAATAAATGCCATTAATCAATACATCCAAGATGAATATTAAAAAAATTATTTTTTCTTTTGCGATTTACACGCCGTTTTTTGTGATTGAATTAATTAAATCGCTTCGGCTTGCATAATACCAAGGTTTTTAGTATCTTCTAACTTTCTTCAAACATTTTCTAAAAAAAAAATATAAATACAAATATATATAAATACATATATATATATATATATATATATATATATATATATATATATATATATATATATATATATATATATATATATAGAGAGAGAGAGAGAGAGAGAGAGAGAGAGAGGGAGAGAGAGAGAGAGAGAGAGAGAGAGAGACAGAGAGAGACAGAGAGAGACAGAGAGAGAGAGAGAGAGAGAGAGAGAGAGAGAGAGAGAGAGAGAGAGAGAGAGAGAAAGAGAGCAATTTTAATAAGGAACCTTATTAGTCGAGCAATTTTAATTATTAGCCAGGTTGAAGTCATTAATGACTACAATATTTCACAAATAATTATTTCCTAATTTATTACTTACAATGACAAACGTATTATGGGTAATTGAACACATATTATGCGTAATGAGCTTGAACCCATGAGGAGAATCCTGAAAAAAAAGTGATCAATTAGGATAAGTAGTTAAACAAAAAAACAAAAACAAAAATGTAAAAACCTACTTTTTCAATGATGTAGACGTTGGGTGCAATAGCCACTGGATGCAAAAGTATCTTTACTTTTTCGTCACACACACGGCCTTCTATAATAACAGGCCTTGACATCGCGAAATGCCGTAAAAACTGAAGGCCGATTAAACTTTCACTTTTACTTATATTGATATATTTTTATATTAGATAGGGTGTAATGGCAGTCTATGTTTTCTAATAATAATCTTAAGTAAAGACGGAAATATAAAAAGAAAACCAAAAAGTTGTTAAAAGATAATCATATTTTTCGTATTTCAAATTTCATTAAGAATATTTATGTAATATTAAATAGTATCAATAACAAGCAGAACCATAACAAAGTATATATCTATATATTAAAAAGATAACTGTATTTTTAATTTTTTTTTTGCTAAAAATGGTAACAATAAAAATCACCAACAATAAAAAACACCAACAAAAGTTGATTCAAGCAAAAAAAAAGTTTTATCAATATATCTCAACAGGGTAAATATTTACAAATCCAAACATATTGAAAGACATATAGGCTAATGAGAAAATAAAAAACATAACAAGTAAATAGCATAATTAATTACAAAACTAATTTTCACATAAATTATGATAGCTTTAGTATTTTGGGAGTGGTAATTAGTGAGTAATTCTTTAGCAGAATATTAGAATATACTCTGCATTGTTTTTTTGTGATTTTAAATTAATATTTAGCAGCAATGAACTAAAACTGAGTAACACAAAATGTTCTGTATAAAGGGTCAGTAGCACCTTGAAAAAAAAAAGCAAAATATTGACCATTAGAAAAGAGCATCAGAAGGAATTTCAAGCCCGCCTCTGTTTAGGCTATACAGATAACTTCCATATTTATAATAATAATTGGTAGAATCATCATAAATTTTTATTTCGCTTTTTTGCACATAGCCAGCTATGTAAACTATAGCCACTAATGTAGATTTATTAACTGAGCTTTCAAGATCATGTATATTATCCAGAAGTTCTTTTTCATCAGTAGAAATATCTCTAAAACATATGTCACAAGTATGACCATCGATACCATCAACAGGAATGTCAAGTTGTAATATCAACTTAGTAAGTTGAATATTAATTTTTTCAATTACAGATTTAGCGTTTATAAAGTAAGTACCTCCAGATCCCTGTCAAAGCTTAGAAAAAGCTTTTTTAAGTGGATTTGTTGAAAACCAACCTAATAAGACATACTTTGCTCCATTACTCAACAAAGTTTCTACAAGATCAATAAAGCCATAACATAAATACGCTATTGCATTGCTAGTATCTAGCGTAAGCTGTTTTACACGCTTACCTGTAGGTTTCATAAAATTTGACAGTTCAGCAATATCTCGTAGCAGTTGTAACTGTTGATCACCAACTGAGTGGATTTCTTCGCATAATTCATTTCTAAACCGAATGCCAGCACCAGGTGCTTTGACATTAACAACATTCGAAAAAAAATTATTTTTCAATAAATACAGCAGTACCTTCAAATGCTTTATTTTCGATCTCTTGATGCGTTCTTAATGCAGCTACTGTTTCTTTGCAAAAAACAGACAAACAAAACTTTACAGATTGTCTCTCTATTGGTTTTGGATAAACTGATTTAGCTGTAAGTTAAGAGAGTTTAAAAAGACTATTGCACTCGGTTTTATATATAGTTTCTAAATCACTCCACTTAGCCAAAGCCAGTTCTTTATTGTTCAAAAGTTGAAGTTCCCCAGTCTTTTTTGTCAACCAATTGTTTCATATAGATTTTAGTAGATGCACATAATCATACAATAAATATATACCTGATGTTGTTAACCATGGTTTACTATCAACTGTTTTAAACATTCCAAAAAATCTTTGATTTACACGGTTACCATCAGTAATTATTACCAGTGTCTTACTATTTTCAATATTATTTATTGTATAGACAATTTGTTGACATTGAGCAAACTGAAATTCAGAGGAAAGATTTGCAACAGGTTGAGCTCTACATATAAATTCTGGACCTCCAAAAAGACATTTAATCATAAATGATAAAATTGTTTTAGCTAACTTTTCAGGGTAGTTTACTGCTTGACCAAACAAAGCACCTCTTGGGTAAAGTAATAAAGCTTTGACATAGACCTCATCAATTAGTAGTATGGAAATTCTTTTTAATGGATTTAAATTCATAAAAATACTATTTATGAAACTTAGGTCCTCCATTGAGCTTATTTTTGAAGTCAATCGTGTTAAAGTCCTTATACTTGGCAACTTGTAGTCAATACACAAACAATCATATAAACTTCGTTGTAGTTGTAATTGATATTGTAGTTGTAGTTGTATAAATTGATATTTTTGTTGTAGTTGAGATAGTTCGACTTGCAAAGAGATACACAGCATTTCAAAGGCATTTTTAAGGCATTTAAAAAAACTAATAGTTAGTTTGACAATATTATTACCTTACAATGTTAACGCCTTGAAACTTACAACGTTATCGACTTGAAGTTGCGCTATCTAATTTATAAACCAATCAAATTTTAAAGATTTATTAAAAAAGCGCGAACACAAACTTTTGTCTAATGTTAAAAGATGAAAATGTAAACACAGTATTAGGAATTGGCCTTCAGATTAACAAATTTGTTGCACGATGTCAAGGCCTGTTATTATAGAATAATAACAGGCCTTGACATCCGCGGTCACACATAATATAATATTCTGAAACTAATAAACAAAAATCTAAATTTCTATAAGTAAATTTATTCTTTGATCATTGCCTTTATATCCTATCTTATTTTCATATCATAATTTATTATGGTATTATTTATATAACATATCACAACAATATTATTAAATTTGTGATGTTCAAATATCATATGAACATTCACTAACATGTTCATATGATATTTGAATATAGTTCTTGAGTATATTATCTGCAAACAATTGACTGATGCAAGTTCAAATGTTGTCAAAAACCAAGCATGCATGCATGGGACACTGCAGTGTCCCACAAAGAAATGCTGGTTTGAAAGTCAAATTTTCTTTAAAAAAAAAAAAAAATTAAAATAGGGGGGAGATAAGTTTCTGTAACTTTTTTTATGCTCCAAAACTTTTAACTTTAGATATAATAAGGTCCTTATGACTTAAGGGACTTACAAACTACATCAAGGAACAAAAACAGGATATTAACAGAAACTTTTCAATTTTTAATCTGGAGTGCCACAGTGTAATTGGGAATAAAGTCGCTGGGTCCAGTATTCAAAGTAATATGATCTAAAGTAATATATAAATTAAATAAAATGCTTTAAAATGCATGCAGTTATACATATAACTCCTGATAGTTAACTATATGTATAACTAGTTATACATAAAATTTATTATATAAACTTATTTTTTAAGGTTATGCTTGAACAAATTAGTACCAATTAATTCAAATTCAAGATTTAGTTCAAGTTCAAGTTCTTATTTGTTCATTGTTTTTTCACTATTTTATATTTATTTGTTCAAATTTGTTAACTAGTACTAATTCTTACTACAGTAAGAATATTTATCATTGTTGAACGTGATTTTATTAGTAACTTAATTTTACTTTCAACATATTTTGACAACACCCTTTACATTTTAAATGATGACAGTTTTACTTTTCTATTGATGTTAAATTTATTACGTTTCAATAACTCAGATTGGATTTTACTGAATTATTGTAAGCTTTGTAAGAATTTGTTGTATATCAAATGGTGTTGTAAATAAAGTAAAAATTATATATATATCTATATATATATATATATATATATATATATATATATATATATATATATATATATATATATATATATATATATATATATATATATATATATATATATATATATATATATATATATATATATATATATATATAGTATTTAGGCTATGGGATAATGATGCCAGTAGACAGAGGGGCAGTGTGAGTTTAACAATAATTAACAATGGGAGGGAATATTGAGACCAAAATAATGTCAATTAAAAAATTGAATTAAAAAAAAAAGTAAAACAATTTATGCTAGCTATGAGCAGGTTTTAGAGGTATTTACACCATCAATATGGTCTAAAAACTTCTTGCTTTTGTTGCTTTAAACTGTAGAGGATCATAGGAAAAACAATTTTAATTCAGAAATTAGCTTGCTTATCTGTCATCATCTGACATCATTATGCATAGATGATCCTAAGATTTAGGTAAAATAAGTAATCAATTTGCCATATTTCTCTTTAGAAAGTGTAAGAAAAAAGCATTGTTATGCTGAGAACCTACCTATTGAGCAAGCTTTGACCACCTATTTTATAAATTTGAGAGACAGAAGTGGAAGTGCGAATCGCAAAAGAACTAATAACAATGCTCTTAATTGATTTTAACTTTGTAGATTAACATTAATATAGTATTTAGAAATAATAAATGAAGTTTACATGATTTTTATAATTTGTATTTATTTCTTGTATTTTATTTGTATATTTGTATTTAATTATCAGTTGTCAGTCTCTATTTTATAAAATGAATTAAAAAACTATTTATTTATAGTATAATATTAATACATAAATACTAGTTTCCTAATGCTATTATCATCACAATGTTACTTTTATTATTTTTAAAGTTAAATTTTGTATCAATTTTATTTTTTTAATGTTGTGTGTATATATATATATATATATATATATATATATATATATATATATATATATATATATATATATATATATATATATATATATATTATTTTTACTTTATTTAAAACACCATTTGATATACAACAAACCCCTACAAAGCTTACAATAATTCAGTTATGATACAATCTGAGTTATTGAAACGTAATAAATTTAAGGTGGTAGTATAGTAATTAGGAAAAAAAAAAAAAATCACCTTTTTCAAATAAAAAAAAATTCTACAATGTGTAATATAACATCAATAAGCAAAAAAAAAAAAAAAAAAAAATTATGACAAATCTTCTTCAGCATAATTATCGCTGAAGGCCCATAAATGGGGTAAACTGTGACAGAGATTTTTCAAGAACCCTTATATATTTTTTATTGAAAATTTGGCTGGTGATATATTACATGTGGCATTGCAACATAGACTAGAAGATTTTGATATGGTCAAAAAAATCAAAAAATATTTGCATTTTGGGGGTAATTTATGAAAAAAAATGATTAAAAATTACTGAACGAGAGAAGCAATAAAAATTATCCTAGTGTATGTTGTAGATACTAATGTAGTGAGTATGTGTGCCAAATTTCAAGTAAATCTGATAATTGGTTTTTTAAAAAATCCACGTCGCAAACCCCAAATACATGATTTTGAGAAAAACACAATTAAAAAAAAAAAGAAGAATAAAATAGTTCAAAATTCACCACTTTTATAAGTTACACCTTCCAGTTCTTCATTTTGGTCACAAAAACCTTTTTTTATTGCTCTTAACTTTTTTCTTCTTGATTTTACTTTAGTACTACATTGTTTTTCTGCTTTAATGATTCGTTTATTGTCTTTACGTAAACAGTAATTTTGCGCATTTACACCGAATTCCATTCCAAGCTCATTAAACAATTTATTTAAGAACTGCTGCCCTTCATTAAAATTTAGTACAGCTGAGGCTACTCCTATACTTAGAGCAGTTCTTTCAATAAATATATCTTTTGGGCATCGCTTCCATATCAACTGGTTTAAAGACTCATTGGGATTCTGCGTTTTTCCATGCAAACATTTTTCAAGAAGTTTATCGGAACCAAGGTCTATAAATATTGGTTTGATGGTGTTGCAGACAGCAGCGGGAATACAAATATTTTCTTTATATGAAATTTTGCCAGTCAGTTTGTCAGACTGGAATTTGCACCAAGAATCTTTGGTACGCAAACAAAACTGATGACGCGTTTCGCCATCACAACTTTCAGAACAGTGAAAAAGTACAGCTGCAACACTCTTTTTCATTCCATATAAATTTCCAACGTTTTGCCTTATTGCCTTACCATAATAATTTTGCAATGTATTTATAACATGTTCTGTTAAGCGACCTGCTCCTCCTAACTTTTTGCCATCACATAAAGTTTCTTTATTTTGTTTTTTTAAGTTTCTTAATCTAGTACCAACACGTTTTTGAATATGCCCAATGCACTCTGCTTTTTTTATTTCAAAATCTCCATAAGGTTTTGCAGAAACGACATTAACATATGAACTGCTATCTCCATCTCCTAGAAACGTTGTATATCTCAAATTTTTTTTTTTTTCAGAACGCAAAAATATTTTTATTGTACCACTTGATTCCATAGAGGAGGCTGAACCGGTATGACTGATTTTGCACTTTTTATAATGTAAGGAGTGAAAATCATTATATTCTTCATGATGCGTGTACTTTTTTAACTCCCATATAGAACACAACTTACAAGTTTTTGTTTCTATTTCGTAATCAACACACTTACCATTTTCTACAGCAACAGCTGTTACTAATCCATTGTTTGAGGTGTATCCACGTTTCTGCCATGATCCATCAAACCCACAAATAATATCTTTAGATGTTTCATTGATTGATAGTAACTCATTTGCTGCATTTGACATGCTTTTGTCAACCAAACTTTGATAGACATCCAACATTATGTGCAATGTGTCATTATAGCAGTTTTTATTCATTGGAGGGTTCATGTTCATAATTCCACAAAATGTTTCTGTTGCTGAAAATCCCTTACCCATTTCACGAAATGCAATTACTGTACGAGTGTTTATGTCAAAGCGTTTTCGTCCAACACAATTAATTTTTTTATCCATTTTAGCAGATGAAAAAAAAATCGTTTCCCATTCACAATCACTGCAACAAATTTTTAGTCCAATACTTAGGCCATATCTTTTTGAAGAATCAAACTGCAATTTTACTAACTTGTTACATTCTGGGCATTTAAGGACCATTATTGATTTTTTAAGTAAACCAAAGTTCATAATAAAGTTAAAGTCTTCATTTATCTGTTGAGGTTCATTTACAACTTCTTTGTTGAACAACTTCTTGTAGGATGAGGAACATGGTATGTTTTCAACTGAAGGTATGGCTACGGTTTCATTATTTTTGCAGACATTTGTATGTCTGTTTCCATAAAACTTTCTTTTCTTATTTTGGTATACTCTTTTAGAAGATTGTTTTCTTTTCGTTCGACCCATTACACTTTTATTAAAATAAGATATTTAAAAAATTGACTGATGTATACTACACTATAGACTATTGGTGAACTTATAAAGAGCATAAAATAGCAATAAAGCGTGCTCATTCGCGTATAAATCGAGTCAATAAACAAGAAGTAACTGCTGATTAACAATTTTCATTATAAAAGTTTAGCATGAAACTGTTTTTATTGTTTATATATAACTTTGATTGCAAAAACCCGTAGCAACCTGGTAAATAAAGCGTTGCTACGGATAAAAATTGATATTGAACAATTTAAAAGCAATTTCAGAGGTATAAACTGATTTTTTTATTATAAAGCAAGATAAGATTTCGACTCTACAATAGTTATATTAGCTAAAAAATGTATTTTTGAAAAAATGAATTTTTCAATTTTAATTACTATACTACCACCTTAACATCAATAGAAAAGTAAAGCTGTCATCATTTAAAATGTAAAGGGTGTTGTCAAAATATGTTGAAAATAAAATTAACAAATAAAATCACATTCAACAATGATAAACATTCTTACTGTAGTAAGAAATAGTACTAATTAACAAATTTGAACAAATAAATATAAAATTAACAAAAACAATGAATAAATAAGAACTTTAACTTGAACTTTAACTAAATCTTAAATTTGAATTAATTGGTATTAATTTGTTTAAGCATAACCTTAAAAAATAAGTTTCTATAACAAATTATATGTATAACTAGTTATACATATAGTTAACTATCAGGAGTTATGTGTATAACTATATCAGGAGTTATATGTATAACTAAATCAGGAGTTATATGTATAACTATATGCATTTTAAAGTATACTATTTTATTTAAACATTACTTTAGATTATATTACTTTGAAAACTGGACCCAGAGGCTTTATTCCCAATAACACTGTGGTACTCCAGATTAAAGATTAAAAAGTTTCTGTTAATATCCTGTTTTTGTTTCTCAATGTAGTTTGTAAGTTCCTTAAGCCATAAGGACCTTATTATATCTAAAGTTAAAAGTTTTGGAGCATAAAAAAAGTTACAGAAACTTATCTCCCCCACCACCACCACCCTATTTTTTTCTTTTTTAACAAAGAAAATTGGGAATTCTTTGACTTTCAAACCTGCATTTCTTTGTGGGACACTGTAGTGTCCCATGCATGCATGCTTGGTTTTTGACAACATTTGAACATTCATCAGTTAATTGTTTGCAGATAATATACTCAAGATCTATATTCAAATAACTATTATATTATCCTAATAATACGTCTATTTGCACAAATCTTAATCTTATTTCTTTAATGAAAGATAAACATTATTCGTGGTTTTTACATACTTGCTTTCCCACATGAAACCCACGTGGGATTTCCCATGTGTGTAAATACCATATGGTTCCCACATGTAACCCATGTGGGATTACCCACATGGGTTTAAGGTGACAAATTTCCATATGGATACCACATGGGAAAATCCGTCCCACGTAAATCCCATCAATCCCACACGGAACCCACGCGGAACCCATGTGGGACGCGGTTTTATTTTTCACTGGGGATAAGTGTTCGGTAGATACAAACGACGAGTTTTTTGATAACTGAATATAAAATTTATTGTATAATATTATGTCCTTGTTTCATAAATATATATTTTCTTTTTTACTTCATTTTTTTTATTATAACAGTGGTTGTTGCTAAGAGGAGGGATAGGAGGGGAGGGAGAATAGTAGGCTTGGGGTTTTCTCCCTATCCTCCGCAAAAAAACTTTTAGGTTCTAAGTTCTCTGTGGACATCGGACGTTATTCTACTACCTTGTTATTAAGTTCACACTGCATCATCTGTCAAAGTGCACCAAAGAGCAAACAACTCTGTGTAGTATTATTGATGTTTATTTTACTCTAATTAAGTGATTTTTTATAGAAGTGACAATAATATTTAATAATTTCGAACATCCAGTCTTTAAAATGACTAACAGAGGTAAAAAAAATTATTCTACAGAACTGAATAAAGATAAATGTGAAGATATATTTCCTGTGGATAGGGGTGCTACATGTTTTTGTGTAAACATCTAATTTTTTCGCTTTTAACATTTGGTATATCCCTAACGTTGAAAGATTTTATCTTTATATTTCAGATGGTGTAAATAATAATGAATTAACTAATATGCTGCCCGCTTTTTCTACAGAGCTGAATATAAAAGGACGTTGGGATATATACCAGTAAAAAAAAATCACAACTTTTATAATTAGTTTATTATAAAATTGAATTTTAACCTTGTTTTTTTTACCATTTAGGTAACCGAATGGAAAATATTACAATGTTTCAACCGAGTACAAGTGGTACTCAGAAAATATATGGATTTGCTTTATTCAATCCTTTGTCATCTGAAGATGATACTGATGATGATAAAAATTATGAACCCGATGAAAACAATTACAGCTCTAGCGATTCAGACATGTAGGAAGGCCGAAGAAATAACTTTTTGAATTTATTGCTGAACATTCATGAAGACAAGATAGGATTTGAAAGTTGTGATAAAGAGTGTGCAGATCTCCGAGAAGAGGTTTTGGATCGTCTAAAAGATGTATCGGTGCGCTGTGTGATCGGTAATGTGTTTCGGATCTAAATGAAAAACTCCAGGTAAAGGGTGAAAAGTGTGTCAGGTAACCAGAACAATGGAAAAATGTAATTCGAAAAAAGAAACGGACATCTGGAGAGCAGTATGTAACAAAGGGTGGGAGAATAAAAGAATCTAGGGATATGAATGAGCTGCGTCGTTGCCGTCTTAAGTGTAGTGAAAAAATTAATGATGTCGACAGAGCAGTCATATTTGCTAGCTTCTGAGTCCCTTACCATGCTTGAACTCAGAAGGCACAATAATTGCTTCACTTGTGAAAGAAAAACTTATTACACAACCCAGGCCTAAGAGTAATGCTCAGAACCAACGCCGTCAAAATACAAAATGCTATTCATTTGAAGTGCGCGACACCGTAATAACTGTATGCAAAGTATTTTTCATTAACACTCTATCAGTGATATTTTCATTAACGTGAAGTAAAACTAGAAGTAAAAATAATTGATTTCGTTAACGTGAAGAACAAAAGCTGTAATAGAATTGAATATAAGTATCAAAAAACGAAAATAGGAATAGAATTAGGAGTTATTACCGAACGAAAATTATTGAATTTATATAAAAATTTTGATACGATAATTTTTTATTTTTGACAATTAATTTACAAATTTTACATACTTGCTTTAAAGTTGATGCACATGTTTGACCATAGCGATGATATTTGGAATAGTTGTAGAATGTATCATTGGACCACAAAACTGGTCACGTGCTTGTCATTACGTTAAGTATAAATTCAATGCGTTCAATCTTTTGTTATAAAATAAAATAAACATCTAATGATTCTTAAGAGTTGCAAATCAATCACTAACAGAATAATGAGTTTATCAAGGTTGTTGGCTGGTAGGAAACGTGACAGTCCCGTATGGAAATTCTTCGTTTACGATGAAAAAACTGACAAATCCACGTGTCTAGTACAGGACATAAATAAAGAAAGCGCGTATGGTGCAACTCTTGCCGGAGAAAATTCCAGTAACTTGGTAGCGCATATTCAGAGAATACATAAAGACACACACAAATTTTACACGGATGAAAAGAAAAAATGAAATGCAGAAAAAATATTTTTGAAACGTAAAATTGATGAAGCCAATTCTACATCTTCCCAAAATAGCGGAAAGACAAAAACCCAGACAATAAGAAAGTGCTTTGAAAACCGAATCACCGCATGGCCAACGGAATTAAATGAATATCACGTGATTGAAGTGATTGTTCATACCAGCTATCCAATGGTATTGCTTGATCAGCCGTCGTTTCGAAAGATGATAAAAACGCTTGACCCAAAATTTAAATCGCGAGGTAATAATTAACAAAACTAAATTTTTAAATTATTGTTTTAAATTCATTCAATGCTAAACAATTTTTAAATGTTTACCTGTATTTATAGTATCATTAATGTAATATATAGTAACAAACAACACTAACTAATGTGCATTAAATTTCAACTGATTTAGATCTTATATTGCAGGGTTTGCAACACTAAACAAACGGATAAACGAACGTTTTCTTCTACAATCTGCACAACTGAAAGACTTGATGAATCGTACACGCAAAGTAACAATTTGTCTTGATGGTTGGACGAAGAAGGATTTCACAGCATCGTTCCTTGGAATATCTGCTTGTTTCTATGACACCACCATTGATAAAACACCACATGCTTTCCTAAATTTGATGGAACTCTAACATCCCCACACGGATGAGATGCTTGCCGAATGTTTAAAGAAATGTCTTGACCAGTGGGGTATTAGAGAAAACCAAGTTATATTGATTTTTTCAGCAACGATTCTAATATGGTTAAAGCCATCTCGCTGTTACAGGAAGTGTATGCAGCTAAGAAATATGACGAATCTGAATCTTATGAGTTTGAACCTGACAACTTTGAACACGAATCTGATGAGGAAGAGATCCAGTCTCAGTCAGAATAAACTGATTTATCCGTGCCAGATCATATTCCATATCTTCGACTGCTCTCTATGGTTCACATACTCCAGCTTCTCATAAAACCAGTTTATGAACATTATAGTGCAACCATCTTAGAAACGAGACAAGTTGTATTAAAAATTAGGAAATCAAGTGTGGCAATTGAAAAACTTATTGACAAGTGTGGGAAGTCTGTGATTGCTGACTGCACCTTAAGATGGAACGGTCCATATCAGATTATTGACCGGCTGTTGAAAATAAAGACATCGGTGAATGAAGTTCTTACAGAAATTGGTACATATTGTTTTATTATTTATATTATTAGTATACATGAATTATTTTCGGAAATTTATTAAATCAACAAAATTGCGTCTGACCTTATTTAAACTAAAAAAAACGAAAGTGTTAATAAGTTGTAAAAAGTTCATTAGTCATTACTATTAAAAAACAAGACAGGGTATATAGTCTTTAAATTAGGTTTACTAATAACACGGAAAGACTATATCCTGCCTTTTAAATCACATCACAACAGCATGGAAAAAAGAGACGTACATCAATGACAATTATTAGTTATGGCAACTGTTATTAGTAAACTTTAATTTCAGATGGTTTACTTAAATTTAGGAATCGACTTCAAAACATTATTTCACTTTTGGAACCCTTTGCAGTACAAACAGATATACTTCAGGCCGATGCCCAGTCTCTTTCACAGGTTCTACCGTCTATACTCAATTTGGAATGCCATCTACAAGAATATCGTACCAACAAGTCTTTGACAGCGAATCTTCTTGGAGATCTACGTCAACGGTTTCAATCAGTTCTGCAGCCGGACTCGGATACGTTTAACCCTCTTCCGTCTGCTACATGTTTGTTAGATCCAACAGTTGCTATCTTTATCCTTACATCGGAAATGGGCGCCTTGTTCCATGCAGCAAAAATGTATATAATAAGTGTTTGTGGAGTAGAGCCAGAATTACAAGCTGCTGCTGAGTCAAATGGATCTGAATGTGAATCTGCTGCCATAAAACGCTTTAAGTTCATGTCAAATAAAATCTTTTCAAAAGGAGGAAAAATTTATAACTAAGACAATCTCACTGTTGCAAGTCAGCTATCAAGGTAATTGGTAGACATAAGCGGTGATGAAGCACTGCCAAGTAACAGTCTGTTCTTTTGGAAACAAAACAAAAGCAAGTATAGCAAGATTACAATTTTGGCTGAAGATTTCCGCCACAGCATCACAGGCGTTTACTGTCCGTCCCAGCATCACAGGCGTTTGTAGAAACGATTTTTTCACTTTGTTGAATTCTAACTGTTGGTCGCCGCAATCGAATAAAAAATCATTCGAGATAAGAATTTTTATGAAACTGAACAAAAACTTGTAATTATAATTCAACCAGATATTTTCTTTCAATTTCGAAAAAAAATCTTATTATTACTCAATTGAATCATTAAATGACTATTTTATGACTATTTGTGTGCTTATTTAGATTGTTTAATACTAAATAAAAAAATTGTTTAAATATTTTTCTTGAAACTTATGTAATACATTATTTCTTGAAATAATGATAGGGTAGATCGGGTCTAGTTGGCAGCAGGGGTAACTTGACGAATTGCGTTTATCTGCAGAGTCTTTTATCATAAAGTCTCAGAAATCTCAGGGAACTTTCCTAATTGACCATTTAATCTTGGGTTCTATGAAAAAATAACTTAATTTTAATTTGTAACAATATTGAAAAAACTTATTTTTTACAAAAAAAAGTATTTTTGAATTTATTTTTATTAATATTTTTTAGAGGATTTTGTTACCAGGAACAAAGGTGGGGTATTGTTTTGGCTTCATATTTAAATTACTAATTGCTACCAGCTCATAAAAATATTAAATAATTTTTATGAACTTTTACTCACTAAATACGTTAATAATTTTTTTTATAGCTTGCGCCAACTTACCCTGGGGTGGGGTAAGTTTTTTTTTTAAGGCCCCGGAAGGTGCTTAAAATTTTTTTTTTTTAAATGAATACAACTAGTGCAAGTTTCCAAGTTCATATACTTCAAGACTACACTTTAATTTTTTTTTTTTTAATGTGCAGTTAGGACAACTTATTGCTGTAAAATTTGATAGAAGTAAAATATGAACTGAATTAGTAACTGAAATAAGAATTAAAAAGATTGAAATCAGAAAAACTGAACTGAAATTAATTTCATAAGAACTGATTTAAAACAAGTAAAATTAAAATTAGAAACTAAATCAATGCTACAAGAACTAAGTAAAAATGGAAATAGAAATTATATTTAGAACTTAAATGTCACTGCACTCTATCCATTAGAGATAAATTTGTATCTGTGGCATTAGATAAAAAAAATGAAGGCTAAAGGAGGACCTGTATTAACCAATCAACAATGAAAAAAGGTGCCTCTAAATAAAACTACAAAGCTAATTTTAATTGGTATTAAAAATCACATTAAAATGTTCCCCGTCAAAGAAAGTCAATACAGTAGAGAACGTACAAAAAGGTCTACTTGAGAAGTTTTTTAAATTTAAATACCATGTTCAATTTGTACAAAGTGCAGTGTAGGGGGAAAAATATTTGTGAAAGTCAAGTCGCATCTCATTACATTTATTATAGAACTTTTAACGAAGATTTTAACTACTCCTTCAGAGACCCAAGCAACGACATATGCGATGTGTGTGATTTTTATCGTTTAGCCTTGGTTAATGCCAAAACAAAGGCAGAAAAAGAAGAAACACAAACAAACAAGGACAATCACTAAAAAGAAGCTCAACTGCAATGTGAGCTCAAGAAATCTGACAAAATATTGGCTAAAGATAGCAATTTTCAGAAGGTTTTAATGGTTGATATTCAAAAATGTCTACCAACTCCCTTACTTAATAATTCTCAAAGTTTTTATTTGAGGAAACTCTGGACCTTCAACTACACTATTTTCGATGATACATCCAACAAAACATGTTGCTGTATGTGGGATGAGACAAAAGCAGGCCGAGAAGGAAATGAATTAAACTCTTGTTTACTGAAGTGGGCTTTAAGTACTTCTTTGGAAAATGTCAAGAAACTAATACTCTGGTCGGATAACTGTCCGGGGCAAAACCGCAATTCATCAATGCTTACATTTTACTCTTGGGCTATTATAGGCCATTTTGAGAATATAGAAATAAATAACCATAAATTTCTTATACGTGGGCATGCACACATGTAAGTAGATGCTTCACACTCTATTATAGAGAGAATAAAGAAACAATTGAAGAGTTTTAGCATAATGCCTCCATATGATTGGGTTCAATTTGTGGGAAACTGTAACCCAATAAAGCCATTTGTAGCGTTTGACTTGAAGATAAAAGACTTCAAAAATTTTTTCTACTTACTTGAGGAAAAAGGTTGCCTTGTCAGTATAAAAAAGATAACTAATGGGGAAAGTTTTACCATATCATCTTGTGTTTGGTTGCAACTCAGAAAATTCCATCCCGGCATTGTGTTTTTCAAGACCGATTTTAATGGGGAGTTCAAATCCGTTGATTTGCGCCGTAATACGAGAAAATTATTGGTAATGTTCAATAATGTTCTTCCAAGCCTTACAATGGGTTTCTAGTACGATGCATTTATTTCACAAAAGTATTTCTACTACAAACAATAACAATGATGCAAGCATTGAATAATGATAATTAGTGATGTCGAATTTCTCCAAGCAATAATATTATCTTTTTTATTTTTAAATATTTAAATTTTTTGTTCATCCCCTCTACTTAAATGGAAAATAATAAATAATTTCTTATTTTTGTTTTTATTTTATTTATTATTTAATGAGCCTCATTTCTGAATTAAGAAGTCGGATGTCCAAAAATTATTTTTAAGTATTTTTAATATAAGGTCGGATAATCCGCTATAAGGTCGGATATCCGCTAAAAACGTTTAAAAACTACAATATGATTTTTTTTTGTCAAAATTATACTTCATGTGCCTTTAAAAGTGTTTTATTTTGTATTTTAAAATAACTAAAATAATTTTTATTTTTTAAAAAAAAAAAAAAAAAGGTGCAAATGGTGAGGTTTGACCATGGCACTTTGAATCAGAAACTCTGCAAGCTAACCACTTCAGCCATTTCGATGTATTGTGAGACAAAGTTCTTGATTGTACTTAATAAAACTATATAAATATATATATACATATAAACTCATTTACGCATTCTCTCTCGCACACTATCTCTGTCTCTCTCCTTCTCTCTGTTTATCTCTTTATATAAAGAGATAAACAGAGAAAGAATTAGAGAGAGATAGTGCAAGAGAGAAAGTGCGTAAACCAATTTTTACGAAAGCTTTTGTAAAGTCTGTTTAAGAGTTGCATGATATACACATGTATTGATCTATTATTTTTACAAATATATTTAAAAAAAAAGAAAACTCCTTATTTCTCAAGCAAAAGAACTTAGAGCTACAGATAAGTATGCTAAAGTAATATATAACAAATTTATTACGTGTACATTGAGGATTAGGATAAAAAACTTTTTTTTTATCGAATTCGAAAAACATAAAATGGATGACTACGAATCAAGGCCGTCTATACTAACAGGCCTTGTAATCTCGTAAATCGAAACCTGGGGTGGGAGCCAACAAAAAACAACTACTAAGAAAAAGTGTAGCATGAACATTTTCTTGTAAAAAAGCGTTTCGATTTAGTGTGAGTGAACTATACCTAATCTATTTATTTTACTTAACAATTAAAACCTATTTATTCATATCAAGCTTCCTACAAAAATAAAAAAACATTCCTCGGCTATAAAACTTTGTCTATAAAAACAAAAATTTCCTCAGCTAAGATGCAAAAACTTTCACAAAATCATACAATCAGAGGATACAAAAAAATATATTTAATAGATATTTAGTAACACTTATAAATTGAACATATTTAGTAACATATATTAAAATATATTTTACTAAATATGTTCAATTTATATATAAATTGAACATATTTAGTAACAACAAAATTTGTAACAGAGTTTTAAAAATATTTCAGATATAGATTAAAATACTAAATTTTTTACCAAAATCACTAAACAAACAGAAAATATAAGTAACTTAGAGTTGTAGAGTTTTCATAAGTAAAAAACACACACACAATAAGTTTACTTTGAAAGCTTTAAGATCTTTTGTTGTGACTCTTTAGATGACATTGGTGCATATAAATTAGCATATTTTTTAAAAAAATTGTTTGAAAGTGAAATAGCATGTTTATTTTCCATATTAAAGTTAAAAGACGCTGGTATTAACATTTAAATATTGCAGACAGTGTCTTTCGACAGACATTATGAATAATTTCATGAAACAAAATATAAGAAAAAATGGTTCACTGACAAACATTGTCATTTGGTATTTTTAAACCTCCACCATTAATTTTAGCATTATAATCGCCAGATTCTTCATAACAAAATTTAGCTTCTTCTTGCTCTTCAACTTCATTTCGCACAATATATCTAGCTATACATACTAATCTTGTTTTTGTATCTATTTGCACACTCTTTTCTAATTCAACTTATTATCATGGTTCATGTTTCGGAGTTATAGAGTTGAGAGAGGGTTATAACCACAATTTAGTAGTCTCCTTATCTGTAGTGGCCTTCTGGGTTTTAAGGAGGTAAATTAACAGAAAGAAAAAAAAAAAAGCTCAGGAAAATTGTTAAATATATCAATAGCATTACTGCTAAGAAAATATCCACATTTCTGGCAGTGGCAGTTATGTCCACTTTCTGCAGATAAAAAATCAATGTCTATACCGATATTGAGATTTAGTTTTGCTCATTAAATTCTTATTTTTTCGATGACTTGTTGCACATTGATAAAATATTTGGCTTCAGATCCGTGTCGGAGTTTTCCAAACATTTTTTCTAGTGGGTCAGTTGTAAATTTTCCCAGTATTACATAATTAAAAGATTTCTGCAACAAAATCTTTGTAAGGGATACTAAACCACGAAATGTAGGAGCCATCTATACCTCTGATGAACTGATATTGTCTGCTGCCTTGATTGCTACTCATTTGTTCTGCTATTGTTGCAAGGCTGAGTAAAAGTGATAGTCTAGCATCTTCTGAAGTTGATATAACTCCTCGAATATTAGCATATTGTCCTTTTGTATTGATAATTTTCCTGAACTTAACAAATATTTCAATAAAAGATATGGTGTCATTTGCTTCTTTTATGTTAATTTTAGATTTTTAAGTAGTTACAGTTTCATCACAAAAGAATTATAGACAAGTACACATTTTGTCTTTCAATAGGTTTCGGTGCAACAGACACACTTGTAAGTTCAGACAATTTTACAAACTATTATTTTCTTCAAGTCTGAACAAACTTAAAATATTAGACCAACATGCATATTTAGTTTCCCCATTATATTCATAACCTAACTTATGGCTTTTTTCTGTAATCCAGTTATTACAAACAGATTTAAGTAGATGCACAAAGTTATATAACATAAATATATTGTCTCTGGTCAACCATAGATTAACACATTCAAGCATTTTAAATAGTGCTTGATTTACACAATTATTATTGCATGTTATGGCAACCAGTATTACTCTAGCAATGTTTATTCCCTCTAAAACAAATTGATGTATACTTCGTCAATCAATAGCAAACACTTTTTTTGAGTTTAAAAACTCTGTACCGTCCATTCCAGAATCCAGTTTTGAAGTTAGCTTTGTTAGGAGAGTAATACTTGGAAGTTCATAAACTTCCCTTAATCTTCCATATAATAATCTTGATATTGCAAAGTATTCAAATGCTTGTACAATAGTTTCTGTGGTGTATTTTTTTTTTCCAACTGTAATAGAACTCATATCACGGGTGTGTTACAAAAGATTTACTATTTTATTGGATTTTGTTAAGTTATTTAAAAAATTAATAGCTTCTTGTAATTTTGAGCAAGAATCGAATATAAAAATTTTAGATAGAGATTCAACTTTATGTTTCAAAAGTATCCCTCAAAAGTAAGATCATTCTTGATTTTAAGCATAAATTTGACAATTAAAGAGTTTTCTTCAAAATCAGCAATTGTTCACCAGCGAAATACCAAGTTACACTAACTGTACCAAAATCAATTTCTTTATGTTGTAACATCTGATGTAATAAGCTAAAGGATATATTTTTATCAGCAGCTAAAAATATATCAAGTTCGTCGGGCATAATGTTACGGACAGATGCTTTAAAAGTTGTTCTTAATGGAGGTGAAAGAGTAAGTATTAAACTAGACTTTATACATGTAAAAACTGATGGAGGATCACAAGGCCTTTTATGGTCAAATTTGTTAACTGTTGGATATCCAGATGGAATGTGCCTTTCGCAAACAACTGAATCTGGACTGTCAGGTATATTGTCTCGTGGTATAACATTCACCCAACGAGTATATTCTTCTTTTTCATGAGGAAACCGGAAAACTTTTTGTTATTTACCTTATTGTAATTACCATTACAGTTCGTCACACAAGATTTTTTAGACATTTTTTAAAAATAAGACAAATTAAAAAGCAAAAATATTGTATTAAGTTGTTATGGACCACCTGAGGTGCGTCTGAAAATTTTACTTTTAAATTTTATTTTGTTAGCTTTATAAAAATTGTGTACTTTTTAAGTACAAAATTTTTATAAAGCTAACAAAGAAAACAAAAAAAGTTTTGTAGTTAGAGATTTAAATATAGTTGTTTAAGATATAGTGAAAACAAAAAAATAAAATTTTTTATGATGAAATTTTTATATATCAGGAGTGATTTTTATATATCAGGAATGAAACTGTTGATGTGAAATTTGCACCTGAAAACGAAGAAGGTGATTTAAACAACGATATTCAATTAATTGCAAAAGAATTAGAAGCTAATATTCAATTCGATGATTCAATTGTTGTTCCATACTTTATGCAATGGTATCCTTCAATAATTCAAAATTTAAGAAGTTATAACACTATAATATTGTATCATTGTGTTTTGAGATACTACAATATTTTGGTTTATTAACCATATTAACTAATTTCAAGGAATATTTAGGAAGCAGCAATTATTAGACGTTACTTTATCTTTACCTCAACTATTAGGTCAATGATGATGATATTTATGTTTCTTGTATGGAATATTCTGCTGCATCTGGAGAGAACTGCTTTAAGTGGCCAACCAAAGAAAATATTCTCCAATATTCGTCTCTTGATGTTGTTTGTAAGATTGATGCACCAACACCAACTAATCAAAGAAGAGATTATTCACTTTCAAAAGACGATATTAACAACGTGGAAAGATTGGCCATTAATAAACTTGTTATATTTTTATTGTAATTCTTAAAAAACTGTATTTCCCATCAATTTTAAACGGAGAAAACGTTGATCTTGAAGTTTAATAGTTATTTCATTGATAAAGTTAAAAAACTAGTTTTTATCAAGTACTCTTGCACAGTTCCGTTATAAAAAATTATTGTATTAAAATTTTTAATTGCAGTACTAATTATTAAGGCTGTAAAGTAGCCGTTGCTAAGCATATCTATACCGTTGCTAGGGTATTTTTCAGTCAAAAAAATGGCAAAATAAGGCTACATCTTGGACTTCTTTAGGCTTTTTATCATCCGATCACATGGATTATTTCAGATATTGGAAGATGCATGTTTAAGGAAACTAAATAACTAATACTGTTCATAGCAGACCTAAGGCCATGGTTGTTATTGGTAATCTATCAAAACGCGTTGAACACAAAAAGTGATTTTGGCAGGTTACTCCTTCCCAGGTTCTTGTATTCACATGATTTTTGTTCCATAAAATCAATGTATGTCTTAGATTATTATGGTAAAAAAAAAGATGGCAGCTAAATTTATGGAGGATCTATTATTACAAGAAAGTAAAACTAAGAACAACAATAATGCAAATCAAACAGAGACTATTAGTTACCTAAATGATTTTGAAAGCTTTTTACTAGATTTCGCCGAACCACAAATAAACTTGAGAATGGAACACTCAAAAATCTTTATGAATGCCATAAACAACATCCATAAATGAAAAAAAAGAGCAGATACGGAAAGTATTTACGAAGAAGTATTGAAACATTTTGAAAATCGGCTTGAAAAATTACATGTAAGTGAGTTTCTTAATTTACTTGTATCAAAAAACCTTTTAAGTTGCTCAATAAAAAATGGTAAGGAGTCGTATAAAGTACTTATAGTTCCTGAAACAAAATTAGAACCTGATCTTTGTATAATTAATCACAAAAAAGTTAAAACCTTAGAACCTGAAATTAAAATTTTGAATTACGAATTAAAAAACTTAAAAAGCAGTGAAATTAGTCTTTCAATTTTAAAAGATGAAAATTTATTTCTAAAAAAGGAGTTATCGGAGTTCAGGAAAATTATTGCCGTTTTAATCGATAAGCTAGAAGTCAAATCAACCGTGACTGATTTAAAATCAACTCAAAACTTAAACATTTTAAACAATTTTGATTTTAATAGCCCATTAAACCAAAACTCAATTATTTCAATCATATCCTATATATGGGTCCTAACCCATATATAGGATATGATTTTTGTCTGGGTCAGGGTTATGGTTAGGGTTGACTATATACGTAACCATTATCTGGGTAACCAAAATCTATATTAAATACAAAACAGGTATTAAATACAAAACAGGTATATAACAGCTATTTTACTCATTTATTTGTTTCCACTAACATTTATAAACGACTCTCGTACTTTTATTTCTCGATAACCAATAGAAAATTATTCTAATTTTAAAATAAAGAGAAAGGAATGATCATATTAATCATTTGACTACAAAATTAAATAGATCCAATGTAATTCTGTCTAAACTTAGACAACTTGTTGACAAAAAAAAAAAAAATCTATATATTTTGCGTATACAGTTCACACCTCACCTATAGTTGTTTATCTTGGGGACAAAGCTCTTCAATCAATATTGTGTCTCTGTTATTCAGAAAAAAGCTATACAAGTAATAAGTTTTTTACCAAATAACTCTCACACAATAAATTAATTCAAGGAACTTCAATTAATAAATTTTTCTAACTACATAATAATTGAAAACTTTTTATTTACAGTTGCATTAATGATAAGATGCCCTCTATATTTACAAGAATGATTACTCCATTAATACATGCTCATATTCAAACTACTTAGATGTCTCAAAGAGGTGGATTGTGTGTTCAAGCTTTTAATACAAAATTTTATGATAGACATTCCTTTAAAAACTCTGCAATTAGTGACTGGAATTTCGTACAAAGTAAATTAAATACACTTGTTTTCTGTAATCTAAATAAAAAAGTCTAAAAGATAAACTTAAATTATTTTTCTTAAATTCACTTAGAGACAATAGTTTTCCATTAGTGTTATAGTGATATATTTATATATATCCGTATATATATATATATATATATATATATATATATAATTGCGTATATATATATATATATATATATATATATATATATATATATATATATGTATATATATATATATATATATATATATATATATATATATATGTTCTATTATATTTTTTCCTTTTCTTTGGGTTTGTTTTTATTTATTCTTTTTCATTCTATTTGTATTGTTTTTTTGAAGCTTGTTTATTTTATTTTCCTTGTTTTATATAAATTTGTATTGTTTACAAGGTCACTCTCCTCGTTTTAGCCAGGTTATATTAGGGTGAACCTTCCAGTCGGTATAATGTTATATAACACCTTTGTATAATATTTACTGGTAAATATATTGTTATTGTATTGTATTGTAACTTTACTATATTTTATTTCAGATAAGATTCTTCTACATGTTTAAATTTATTCCTACATAATAAAGATTTAAACGTTTTGAAGAGTATACTCAACATCGAAAGCAACTATGCCAAATGAGTTGCACTCATTATTTTATTGAGCAAGACCTTTCAATTATTGCATATATTATTTGCACCACATGAGAGATATAATATATTAATATGCATAAACATGAGGCCCATATATATCAATTGTATCCAATAAAAAACTTAGTAAGATAAAATTAATTTATTACTTAAAATATCATATTCCCCATAACAATTGTATCTGGCTTAAAATTATGTGGTAAAAGATAACATATAAAATCAATTTTTTGCCTAGAAACTCTAGGGGGGATATGATACTCTAGTAGAGTATCATATCCCCCATATAAAAAAATATTATATGGGAGAGTGGTGTACCTTGGAAGGGTGTATAACTTGGAGGCACGTCAGTTGTGCTGCCATCTTAAGATTAAAACTTAAATTGCAATTTTATTTGCATTTATTGGTCCCTAAAGGCTAATATTAAGATGTTTTACCTAAAAAATTACTTTTTTACCATAAGGTAACTTTTTAGGGTGTATTCTTTTTTTTCTGCAACTGTAGATATAAACTTTATAGTAAAACTGATTAACAGAATTTGTAAAGCATGTCATTAGCTACATTTATGCATATTTGAAACTGCTTAACTCCTAACCTAAAAATATATGGTAGCGGTTTTGTAAAAACTATGGTAGCGGTGTACCTTGGAGGTAGCTAATGTTGTGTATCTTGGTGGTACCGCCAAGGTACACATTGCATGATTTTGTAAATTTTATTATGAGTAAGTTTGTTATGAAAGTGTTTCTTTAATGTAAAATGCCGTTATAGTTTATAATGATTTTTTTTTGTTTAATAAGAACTTCTTTAGTATATTAAGATGTGTGTATTTCTTTGATAACTTGTAATGTTTTTTGTAATAAGCTTATTAATAAATAGCTTGGTAATTAAAAATAATTAAATACTAATAAAAGCATTAGTATTGCTTTAAAACCTATGATTTTCTTCCGTTTTATAAAAAATTAATTGAAAAGATATTCGATAGTTTTTAATGTTTTTCATTAATTTTCGAAAAAACAAAAAAATAAAAAGTTAGTAAAATGTCTACAAGAAAAAATGGATTTAAAAGAAAACATATACGAAAAGAAGACATAGGAAGTGCTGTAAAACTTAAAGTGAATAGTGAATAACGTAACACTAGTATATATTGAAAACATATTTATTTATACAAAACTTCTGTATAAATCAATGTTTCCAATATATAATAACGTTAGAACGAATTGCAAGTGCAATAAATAATTTATAACTTTAGTTTAGTGTATCTATACACTTTTGTAACAAAAGTGTATTAGTTAAAATTCCATTCACTTTTTACTAAAAAAAATAAATATGAACTGAATAATTATGCTGATTAGATTGTTTATTAAAGTCATTTTAATTTTCCTAAAACAAACTGACAACTTTCTTTAAAGAAAGCGTTTTCAGCGTTAGTTAGAAATGCAGTTTTTTAACATTTTTGGTATTTATAATTATTAGTAATATTTTTGACAAATACTCTTGTTACCCCTCTCCTTATCTCCCACAGTCGTATGTACTTGCAGAATACAAACTATTTGCAGTATACAAATTTTTCAAAACTTTTGAAATGTCAGTATTGGCTATTTTATACTGATTCAATGTTAATAATACATGCTTCTGAATCTTTTACTCTTTCTTATTTTTAACTTTATTTTAAATATAAAATGAGTTTTAATTATTTAAATGCAAAGCTAAAAAGAAAAAATCTTTAGAAAAAACCTAATTTGTTTCTTAAGGATAAATGTTTTTATTCTTTTTGTCTTTTTTGTTATTTGTCAAGTCAATTTTATGCTTTTATATTGTTTATATATATATACATATATATATATATATATATATATATATATATATATATATATATATATATATATATATATATATATATATATATATATATATATATATATATATGTATGTATATATATTTAATGTAACTGGTAATATATAAATATAGCTAAAGTGATTTATTTGTAGTATATTAATTTTAGAACTGTTACAAGAAGGAGATGAAATTCTAGAGATAAACAATCAATCAGTTAAGGGAAAAAATATTGATGAAGTTATATAATGTTAATAAAGTTATATATTGATATATATATATATATATATATATATATATATATATATATATATATATATATATATATATATATATATATGTATATATATATATATATATATATATATATATATTGATAATAATGTGAGAGGTAGTCTAAATTTTCTCAATACCGCTAATTATTGGTGTACATTGTATATATGTGTACATTGTATATATTATACAAAATGGAGACGTGTAAATGCTACTTTTTTGAAATAATATAAAAATGATCGTTGTAAAAAAAAAAAAAAAAAAAAATTACTTAACATTCTAAATGTAACATTTATGATATTCTTTTCAGGATGAAGATTTCAGTTTTTATTGCATTCATCTCCATGTATTCAATTTTAAACAGTATGAACATTTTTTTAAATTATATATATTTTTTCTAATTTTTGTTTTAATTATGAGTATTTTAAAATACTTTTTATATTATATTAAAAGATTTTTCTGGTCTGCAATTCTGTTTAATTTTTTTTTTTTATATATAAAGTAAATAAAAAGTGAAAATCGAAGGCTTTAAAAAATCAGCGAAAGTGCTCATATTATCTAGACCACTTTCCGGATATTTCCTGCCGGGCCCTTTCCGCCCGATATTTCCTGCCGGGCCAAAAAAATTTTTAAATTTATTTTTACATTTCATTTTAAAAATTTGATAATCCTTTAATAATATAATAATAAGATAACCTCCTAATCCTTCTTATTATCTCAATTTCTAATGTTATTTTTACTAACTTTAGTAGATTTCATTTTGTTTAGAAGTCTTTTAAATCTTATACAAATTCATAGAAATTTGAAACAAAACATTAAAATATAGCTTTCAATTGGCCGTTATCGGGGAAAAAACGGGGGCAGTTTTAGGAATGAAATAAAAAAGGGGGAGGGTGCTTTCCTAAAAAATGCCGAATCACCGTCTTTAAAAAAATAAAGGTCCGCAACCTAAAAGTCTACCGACCGAAAGGCGTTTAATGGGGTAGGTGCAATCGGTAGAGCAGATCATTTGTATGGTACAAACTGCAGAGCGAATTATAAAATCAGCTGAACTTTTTTTTATCAGCCAAACAAATGTTTAAATTAATTCTAACATGTGTAACAATAATAATCTAATAATAATATTTTATATATATATATATATATATATATATATATATATATATATATATATATATATATATATATATATATATATATATATATATATATATATATATATATATATATACACAGTGGTGTACACTTGCGGTCGCCCGATGGCAAATGCCACTCAAATCATTTGAAGGGCTACTGGAACTAATGTTTGGATGCAAATGAATCGCCCGGCCGGGCGACTATTAAAACTGGTTCATTTTTAACTTATAACTTAAATTTATGTTACTCATTATTCAAATTTATTTTTTTGCCGCAGTTTGCATTTCTACATTTAGTAACATTTTTGCCACTAAAGGTAAATTTGTTCTTTTGTTTTCGAAAGACTATTACTTTTTATCAACGAAATATTAATTTTTATCAACGAAACAGCTTTTGATAGTTACTTTTTAATCTAACGTAACAATAAAGCAATATTTTTAAAGTCTTATTGTGGAAGTTTATTTTCCTTCTTTTCCATTAACTTACGTCATTCAGTTTAAATTAGAACGCCAGTTTTCGTTTTTTATAAAGAATGAATGAAAGTTTTGAAGTCATAACTGCTGTTAATTAAACAAACATTAAAATTAAAAATTAAAAGTTAATTAATAAAAATTTAATTAATTTTTAATTTAATTAAAAAAAAGTTAATTAATAAAAAATAAAATTAAAAAAAAATTAAAAGTTAAGCAAACATTTTTACAAAATTAAGTTATAAAAATTTCTTATGTTAAAAGTTTATTTATCAAACACTTTTAATTAAATAATAAACTTTTATTTATTTAATTTTGTTAAAACGCTTGTTGAAAGCACCTTCTTTAAATAACATAATAAAATTTTAATATACAATAAAGTTTTATTATAAGCTCTATAATACTTAAAACATACTAGCAAAAATTCCATTGTTATATTATTAAAAATAATTTAAATATAATGATACATTTTTATTTTAAAGAATAACTTCAAAAAAACTTTGTTTGAAAGCTGTTTACTTTCAATTATTGTTCATTAATAGTTTGATAACAAAAAAACTTTTTTTTCTCTCTTTAAAAAAGAGTGAGAGGCAATAAATATACCAAGCTGTTTAAAACGCTAGTTTTAATGTTTTTAAAATTTTTTTATTAAAAAAGTCTTTCAAGTCGCATTTTTCATTCAATCAAAGGTTATTAACATAAAACGGACGCAAATAAAAATACCAAAACATTTTAAACGCAACTATATAAATGTGCCAATAGTTTTTTCACATTTCTCATTCGTTTAAAGATTACGTAAAAGGTGGCGCAAATAATAATACCCATCATTTTAAATGCTACTTTAAAAATGCAACAATAGTTTTCTTATAATAAATATCGTAACGTCAACAATAGTTTTCTTATAATAAATATCGTATCGTAACCGCTAAAATCGAAAAAAGATAAATAATCTTTGATATAACTTTATATTCATCAAATATGAAAATATAATTGTATTCATAGTGAAAACACACACTTAAAAAACTCATTTGAGACATATTTAAAACATAAATATAACCTTTTTTTTTTAATGATAACGGACGACTAAAAATAATGGCGGGCGACCAAGACTAACTAAATTATTACTCTCAGTCGCCCGCCGGACGACCGACCATAATCCTAGTGTACACCACTGATATATATATATATATATATATATATATATATATATATATATATATATATATATATATATATAATATATATATATATATATATATATATATATATATATATATATATATATATATATATATATATATATATATATATATATATATATATATATATATATATATATATATATATATATGTAAATTATGTTAGTGTATTTTACAAATAGAGTGCTCAATATTCTTAAAGAACAGAGCAATAATAAATTAGTAAAAAACACTTATCTAACTTTTATCTTCTACTTTAAGTTTCACCATTGCTGGATCAGGAAGAGTCCTGAGGAATATATATCATTTATTCTCATTATCACTCATTTATTCATTGTCACATAAACTATGTAAACATTGCTTGGGGTAGTGCAAAGAAAATTAAACTTAAACCTCTTTATTGTCAGCAGAAGCATGTAGCACGTCTCATATATTTTAAAGACCGTTATACTCATGCCAAGCCTCTATTATTTGAAATGAAAGTTTTTAATATATATGAGCTTAACATTTTTAATATTCTTTGTTTTATGTTTAAATGTAAAACCAATTTATCCCCTATTTCTTTCCATAATTTGTATTCATCGAAAGATAAAAATAAATACATTTTGCGGAATGATAATTTTATTAAGCAGCCCATTTTTCAAACAAATCTTTTTAAATTTTGTATTGATTATCGCGGACCATTCTTATGGAATAAAATAGTTTAAAAAAATTTTACTAAGGATTTCATTCATCAAAGTAACTACTTTTCTTTTAAACGAAAGCTTAAAGAACTCATTTTTACAATTGAAGATGTAACAATATACTTTTGATATATATATATTTTTTTTTAGTGATCTTCCTTTTTACCCCCTATTTAACTATTGATATATAAAAATTATATATGCATCATTAACAATTGTAATATATAATAATGTATCTTGTATTTGTAACGGAATATTTTAAGTTTCTTACTTCGTTAACTTATTTCTTATCTTGTAAATATTTTATAAATTTTAACACGATCATTTCTTAGCGGTACTCGACGACAAGACCGTATGGTCTTCTACGAGTTTCCGCGTTCTTTTATTATTTAGTAACGATTATTATATACATATATCAGGGGCGGATCCAGCATTTTTTGATCTTTGAGATAGCTAACTTCCAGACATGGAGCAAACTCCAAACATTTATATGTTTATACATATGTCAAATAAGGATGCTTTGCAAAAAATTGCGATGATTGGAGGCTGGGAACAAAAAAGCCCCAAATTTTTTGAGTCATCAAAAATCAAATTGAGGGGGGTTTAAACTTTATATGGTCATGTCTGGAAGTTAGCTATCTCAAAGATCAAAAAATGCTGGATCCGCCCCTGTATATATATATATATATATATATATATATATATATATATATATATATATATATATATATATATATATATATATATATATATATATATATATATATATACATATATATATATATATATATATATATATATATATATATATATATATATATATATATATATATATATATATATATATATATATATATATATATATATATATACAGGGGCGGATCCAGCATTTTTTGATCTTCTGAAATATTGTAACGAAATGCTTATTTATAATGTAATAAAAGGAACAAATAAAAAAATATATATATATATATATATATATATATATATATATATATATATATATATATATATATATATATATATATATATATATATATATATATATATATATATATATATATATATATATATATATATATATATATATATATATATATATATATATAGATAGATAGATATAAACTCTATAACCTTAGACATTATTATTAGCAAAAGAGAATGGTTCTGAAGTATTAGTATCAAAACAATAGTATAGTAATAGTAGATCAAAACAATAGTAAAAGTATTGCACGAACTGAAGTTCGTGCTATTGTTTTGATCTCCTTTTTATATATAGGATAAAGGCTTGTCAAAAATAAACTTTTATTAAATAATTTTATTCAACGCTCACTAAATATTTATATATTATATATTTAAATATATATAATACTGGATATATTTAAAAAAAATTTTAGAATAGAATACTTACACAATTTTGTAGATATAATTATAAGTTAAATTATTTAAAGCGCGTATTAAAGGGAGTTAATTTATTTCAGTGGGAGTTTGAAATACTTAAGCCCCCAGTTAACCATTTCGCTATATTTTAAAATAATTTAACTCCCGGGGTTAGTTTATTTCGAAATAGATTAACCGGAAAGTTAAAATGTTTTAACCGGGAGTAAACATTTTGGGGAGTTAATCTATTTCGCGTCACCGGCTATATTCCTGATAAAGCCAATGATATATTAAAAATAACTAGATGTCTAACTTCCGCGTATTTTTTGAAGCAAAAATTGGCCATTATGGGGGGCAAATTTAAAAAATAGTAAATCAAGGTTGTTTGGATCAAATAATATTCAATATTTAATATTCAAAATTTATAAATCATGGTTAATTCTTGTGCTGCAGCTGGTTGCACAAATAGAGCAATGAAAAACGACAACAGAGCATTTCATAAATTTCCAATTAATAATAGGGAACTCTGTAAAAGGTGGATTGTTGCTATAAAACGTCAAAAACATTTATTCCTACTGAGCACAGCCGCATATGTAGTGATCACTTTTTACCTTCAAATTACAGTATACCTGATTTTAATAACTTTAATATTATCGAAAGTAGTAACAAAATTATTAATGATGATACTATTATTTCTAAAAGTACATTATTGACAAATGCAAGTCCAACTAAAGCAAAATTAAAGGCAAAAATTAAAATTCTTAAACAAAAGTTGCGACGAAAAGAAAAAAAATAAATTCATTAAAGGTTATGCTAAAAAATCTAAGCAAAAAAAAATTGTTTCTGACGATGCTGCTAATATACTTAGTGAAAACTTTAGTGGATTGACTTTTGATATTATAAAAAATCAGTTTAAAAACAATACCTCACTTCCAAAAGGGCATAGGTATACTGATGAAATTAAAAAATTTGCAATAACTCTGCATTTTTACTCACCTAAAGCATACAATTTTCTACGGCCTATACTCCATTTACCTACTTCAAGCTCTCTAGCCAACTGGACTTCCTCTGTAGATTGTGAACCTGGTTTTTTTGAAGATGTTTTAAGTTATATTAGTATAAAAGCAGATACTGACATTAATTATAAAGATTGTGCATTAATTATAGATGCAATGGCAATCAAAACATCAATTCTATACAATAAAAAGACAGGTCGATTCATTGGATTTACAGATTATGGAAAAGATATTGTTGCAATTGAACCAGATACACCAGCTACAGAAGCATTGGTATTTATGCTGGTAGGATTACGAGGTCATTGGAAAACACCTATTGGCTATATACTGTGTAGTAAAATAACAGCTGAAAACCTTTCATGTCTTATTAAAAAAGCATTAACAGTTTCCTCTGATGACAAGAAAAAATTAATGGAAGATTTACTTTTGAAGGCTATAATCACTACTTGTATGTAATCCATGACCCAAGTCATATGCTAAAATTAGCTAGAAATGCAATATGTGATTTAGAGGTACTTAAGGATTGTGATGGAAAATACATTAAATGGAGTTATATAAAAACTTTATATGAAATACAGGAAGAAGAAGGATTAAAATTTGCAAATAAAATCTCAATAAAACATATTTATTTCCAGCGTCACAAAATGAATGTTAAGTTTGCTGCACAAACACTTAGTAGTTCAGTTGCAGATGCAATTGAATTTCTGACGTTTTCCAAACATCCAAATTTCAAGCATGCTGAAGGAACTATAAATTTTATAAGGGTCATCGACAAATTATTTGATATGCTGAACTCTAAAAATCCTTTTTCAAAATCGTATAAGAAAGCTCTTTTTTTGAATGATTATCCTTATTGGAATGCAACTTTTGATCAAATAATAAACTACTTATCAAAGTTGACAGATGCTAATCGTACTCAATTATTAAAACATAGGAGAAAAACCTTTGTATTAGGGTTAATTGTGGCTGCAAAAAGTCTTCAACACTTAGCCTATGAGCTTTTGACTTTAAACGTTTATCCTTTTAAATTTTGCCTAACATACAAATTTTCACAAGATTATCTTGAGTTACTGTTCTCTTGTATTTGTGGAATGAATGGATTTAATAATAATCCAGATGCCCTCCAACTTAAGTCATCTTTAAAAAGAATTCTTTTGCGCAATTCTATTGTAGGCTCAAAGCATGCAAATTGTTTAACATTTAAGGATATTGCAAATGGCTCTATTTTTGCATTAAAGTGGAGTAAAAAATATGCAATTTATTCAAATCCTGAAACAGATTTTTTAAACTTTGATATTGATATTGTTACAATTCAAAATTATCTTGATAATACCTCTATCTATAAGGAAGCAATACTAGGATATATATCTGGATTTATTGTAAGAAGATTATTATCAAAGATAACATGTTCTGTGTGTGCAAACTCACTTATTTCCCAAAACAATTTTGTGGAACATTCTTATGGAACATCAGTTTTTTCATTGATTAACATAAAAATAGGGGTGGGCTGATTGCTCCAAGAAATGATGTTATACAAACTATAATAGTATGCGAGAGTGTTTTCAAAATTTATGTCTGCGGTGACAATTTTAAAATACCAAAAATGAATGTGGAACGAAACCTTAAACTGAAAATGATTTATGAAGTTAATAAAATTATTAGTGAAAAACATTTGTTTAAAGACCTAAATGAACACGATGCTGAGCATGAAGCTGTCACTGAAGACATGCATTCCACACAACTGATAAAAATGTTAGCAAATGACTTTTTTAAAATCAGACTGCAAAGATATGGCCAATTATATACAGAAAAAGTTTTTAAAAAATCAATAATTGGTCTACGTCAACAATCTAATAAATTAATTACATTCAAAGGCTTATAACATAAATATAAAATAAACAATATAAAAGGATAATAAATTACTTAAAAATTCAGTTTATATATATATATATATATATATATATATATATATATATATATATATATATATGTGTGTGTGTGTGTGTGTGTGTGTGTGTGTGTGTGTGTGTGTGTGTGTGTGTGTGTGTGTGTGTGTGTGTGTGTGTGTGTGTGTGTGTGTGTGTGTGTTATAAATAAAAATATTAAATTAAATTTTATTAACTATTACTTTTCTTGATTTGTTATTTATATTGAAAGACTCTTATTTCAAAGGAAAGATATTCTTTATATACCTGAATACCTATGGAGCTTTTTTTGTATTGAAAACCTTACTAGGTTATAACATAACATTGAACTAAATTTATTTAATTATCGAAGGTAAATCAATTATAGAAAAAAGTAATAATGATTTTTATGATAACAAGAAGTTTTAACCATAAATAAAATTCTAACATTTCTAGTAGGAACCTCTAAGTTGTGTCACACAGAGCTTAGTTAATAGTCAAAACAGTTTTATAAAATGTTTCATTACAATTTTTGACTCTGTTTACCTTGCAGTTATGTTATAATACCTCCTAGCATTACTGCAGAGGGTAATTAATGACTAACAGGTGCATAAAATGTTAATAGATTATAGATTAAAATCCAACTAAATCTAAGATTTGAGTTAAATTTTAAAATCAAAAAAACATGAAATAAGTATGATTTTGAAATGTTTAACAAAAAAAAAGAGCATATTTTACTTAATTATTAAATTTTAAATCAAAATAACATCAAATTTTTCAGATATCTGTGTATCGATTTTTTATTGATTACATTAAATTAAACAATCTTAAGCTTCGTATTTGTTTTGTTTTGATAAATAGCGTAAAGATTTTGCCCCCCATAATGGCCGATTTTTGCTTCACTTTTTCTTATGCCGATTTACGGCAGTTAGACATCTAGTTATTTTTAATATATCATTGGATAAAGCAGGCTAACTTATTAGGGGATGGGACCGCGCGCACTCATTAGGCTTATTAGGGAATGACATTACACACACATTTTAAACCGTCACTGAGCCAAATTTTTAGCCATTTAACATAAAAAATTCTGGCATCCCAGGGCCATAGTCAAAAAAACAAAAACAAAACATAAATCAACACAAAACAACAAGCAAAAACAACTAAAGCTCAACTTAAAAACGTAATAAAATGAATACCAATAATGACATAAAAAAATTAAACTCATTAAAAATGATAATTAACAACTACAAAAAAAGTAATTATTAAATTGATCTAAGTTTATTAGGACAACAAATATATTTTCATAAGCACACGAGGTCTATAAATTGATAGTGTCTGCTATGTTTGAATATAGGAAAAAAATTATCGATTATTGTAAGTTTATTGGATATAAGAAAAACAGTATTAATAGTAGTAATATATTAAGTATAGTATTGAATATAATAATGATCAAGTTTTATGAGTAGCTCTTAATAATTACTTATTTAATTTTAATTTCATCAAAATTTGTTAATAACTGTTTATCTAGTGTTACTTAAAAAGTAGGTATACAATGTTGTACCTTTTTTTGCCAGCAGTTTTACATCCGTTATCAGTTTTACAGTGGTCTGTTGGTGAGTGAGTGGTAGATGAATTAAGGCATATAGATGAGTGGTGTGTTGGTGAGTGAGTGGTGAATAGAGTATAAAGCATATGTATGAGTGGTGTTTTAGTGAGTGAATGGTGTATGAGTCAAAATATGTGAATAGTGGTGTGTCTCTAAATGAATAGCAGATGATTTGAGACTTCAATAACTTTATATTATGCTACTTTAATGAGAAAGATATCATTTTTTACTGTGTCAATAAACCATTATATCTGTCTCAGATTTTTGTAAGTGAATAAAGGAACTACAAGTGAGTTTATTTTATTTTAGTCTTTTTCCAATAATCTCTGTAAATTCAACAAGATTATAATTAGTTAAATGCTCATGCCTAAATCTATATTGTACTTTATAAAATAATTAAAAGTATCTAAAAAATTGTACAGTCTTACTGTAAAAACAGTTTTACTGTAAGACTTACATGTAAACTCTTACATGCATATTTATCTCGAATGTTTGCCTATATTAGATAATACATATATATGAGATAATACATATATATTAGATAATACATTTATATTAGATAATACATATATATTAGATAATACATATATATTAGATAATACATATATATATTAGATAATACATATATATTAGATAATACATATATATATTAGATAATACATATATATTAGATAATACATATATATTAGATAACATATATATATATATATATATATATATATATATATATATATATATATATATATATATATATATATATATATATATATTTAAATAAATATATATATATATATATATATGTATGTATATATATATATATATATATATATATATATATATATATATATATATATATATATATATATATATATATATATATATTAGATAATACATATATATTAGATAATACATATATATTAGATAATACATATATATTAGATAATACAAATATATTAGATAATGCATATATAGCTCTGTAATTAAAAGTTCAAGTTTCAAGCCATTTTTTTGAATCGGAATTTTTAACTAAGTTTAGGAAGAATTTGTTTATATATGAGTTATTTACAATTTTACAAATGAGATATGATTTTTTTGTAAAGAAATTAAATTAGGAATAATATTTAGGCCCATTCTTCTGAAAATTTACCTAAATATTGAACAACACATTACTTGATAAAAAGTTAGTAGAATTAAAAACTATTCAAAATGTTTTATACAATAGTTTTTAAATTTAAAGTTACTCTTGATGAAAAAAATATGTACAAAAATAAAGAATTATGGTTCTTTGAAAAAAAAAGAAGCAAAAAAAAAAGAAAATTCTGCTTTAAATCATTAATTGCCATGCATGCATTTTCCCCAATGCAATCTTTTGAAGATTTTTTATTTTTGTCAATTTTGAGTTATGAAGAGCCTAAAGCTGTTTCTTTAAGGACTAAAGCAAGCAAGATTATATTTAGAAATTTATTTTGTTAACTTAATATATTTATATATTTTTTTATTTAGAAATTTATTTTGTTAACTTAGTATATTTATGTATTTTGTTAACTTAGTATATTTATATATTTGTTTTTGGTTTGTACTTTTTTTTTGTTAACTTATTGTTTATTATCAATAAAATAATTATTTATATTATTTACTTGTGAACAAATTGAAGTTTATTAAAAATTAAACTAAAATGATAAAAATGAAACCATTTTGAACTATTTGACCTAGACTATTGACCAGTTTGAACTATAATACAAAGCATAATATCCTAGTTGAGCAATTTAAGTTTAAACTGAAAAATATTTTTTTAATATTTGTAAAATGAGTTTTAAATAAAAAAAATAAAAAAATAAAAGCAACTAAAATGGTAGTTGTAGTTGAAAAATTATTTTTAATTTGAAATTTTTTGAAAGATCAGATTGCAGTTTTGTAAGACATTCTTGCAAGGGTCCTTTTAGAAAGCAAATTATTGATATACTGGAGCATGTAAGGCAATAATGGTAATAAATTTGTTTGATTAATCAAATGTTTTCTTGCAGTAGTGATGCGAACTGTAGTCACACTGGTAAAATGTTGAATTCTTGAATGCTGATATGCTATACATATGTTGAAGCAATTTAGTTGCTGAGAGTAAATCTTAACATCCCTATAAACTGGATGTTATAGATGCATCACATAAATGTGGTGCATAACATATATGTGGTGTATATATTTTCCTTCATAGAAGCTCACACAAAAAAAACAGAGGGTCTCCATAGAACGTTGTCAAAAAAAGTAAAAAAAATGCATTTGTTTGTAGTGATGCTGTTTTGAAGGGTATGTTATATCAAGAAAAGCGTTATTCCTTTGACACAGAGCCATGCCATAAAACTGAGTTAAGTACGTTTTAAACAAACATAATTTGACATATATGTTTCATTTTCCAAATATAGATAGTAAGACATTTGCTCTGGCATAGAACAAACCCATTTGATTTAGAATATCATCACTGTCATCTACAGCAGTTGATAAGAAATGTCCTTAGTTTTTCAATTTTTCCATTTAATTTCCGTTTTTTAAGTTACTAGCATTCAATACAAAACTAGGAAAAGAGTTTATAACTTATCTCAAGCAGTTTTATGGCACAAATATCATACTATATGATTTTTTTTACATTGAATTTCATGTGTAATTCAGTAACAACAATTGAACACAGATCCAATAAGCACTTTTGTATAGGCCAAGATGGCAATACTATATCATTTTCATACAGTAAGATGTTAACAGGTGACAAACCAGTATGCCCAACCAGCAATATGTCAACCAATATTTGATTTGGCAATTGTGTTGCTTATTTCATACATATAAATGCAAAACAAATAGGTTTATAAATTTATTATTTAAATTTGAAAAGTTATATTGGAAAGATGGCTGACTATATGAAAATTAAGGAATGTATAATATGTTAACAGAAGTCTTATAAAATTCTTATATATTTTAATATAACACAAAAATATCTTGTTTTAATTTGACACAATTTCTATAGTGTATAGTATAGCCTCTATTTGAAGTAAAAATAAGGTAGTCATTGTCTAATTTTTTACATAAAAGTATGCAAATTGAATAACGCACCACAAAAATTCTTATAAATCTCATTTAAAGTTATTTTTTTATTTCATTTTCCTTTTTATCTAATAAAAAAATTATCTAATAAGTAAAATCCATTTAACCCTAAATTTTAACATTAAATTTTAACCCTAAATAAAATAATGAATTATTTTATTTTCATTTTTTAGTAAGTTCTACTTGGGACTGTCCTATTGGTTGGTTTGATTATAAAAATGATTGCTACTTTTTCAGCAGTTCACCTAAGAAAAATTGGAAGGATGCTCTTTTTTCATGTCAAAAATATGAAGGAAACTTATTAAGTATAGAAGATGAAAACGAAAATGCATTTATTTTAAATTTCCTTGAAAATGGCAATGTGAATCATTTTTGGATTGGTAATATGCTTTAAAAATTATTTTTATAAGTATTACTGTAATTAAAAATACTTAAATACGTTTATTCCATTTTTTGAAGTTTAATATTAGTTAGAACTTTATTGAAGGTCTTAAAGCCCTTCCAAGAAAATATGTGTGGTCAGATAATACGTCTTTGTTATTTTTTAATTGGAGTAATACTGAACCAGATAATAATGGAGGAATAGAGAACTGTGTGAAAATATCAACTGATGGTTGGATTGACAATTATTGCAATAATAGTTTTGGGTTTATTTGTAAAGCTAAAAGTAAGTGACAATTTTAACTTATTTAAATTTAAGAAAAATGTTTTTAACCTCTTCCATGTGGTGGCTGTATATTATTACACAGATTATTCTGTGTAATAATATACAGAATAATCAGAACTCAATCTATTACAAAGATTTGCATGTGTAATAATAAACTATTGCAAGCAATAATTGTAAATGCTAAATAATGAGAAATACATATATTTTACATATGCTATAGTAACTTTAGGAATGTAGTGTCTTTAAGGTTTTAAAAATAATTGTTCTATCATTTGAATACCTATTTTGAGCTGTGTATCTTAAATGTGGGTGCTTATAAATTTAATAAATTTTATTCCATATCATTTTCCAGGTATAAATGTATAAATTTTCTAGGTGTATTTTTTAAAGTGTATTTTTGAGTACTACAGAAGCAGCTTCATGTAATAATTTTTTGACTTAATCATGAAATTTAAGATTAGATAATATTATACCTAAATCTTGTTTAGTTAATGTTACCCCAAGCTTACTTCTCTGTTGGTTGCATGTTGAGGTCATTCATATAGTAATCCAATTTTGGTAAATTAGATTTCCCTAGAAGGTTCATTACTTTTCATTTGCTTTCAAATTGCAATTGTCATATTTTTTTCCATGTTGTGTTCTAATCGATGTTTCTCTGGAGTCATTCACAACCTATTTTACTTTCAACTATGGCTTTATATCTTTTTGTCATTGACATACAGTCATGGACAAAAGTTTGCGACCACTGCAATTTTTTACAAAAAACACGCAAAGTTTAAAAAAACAAGTAGTAAATTATAAATCAGTACATATATTTTGAATGTTTATTCACACTATACAGGTTAAACAGCATGTCTATTCATATTTTAGTATTTACAATGAAATCCTTTATTTTTGAGAATATTTTCAATACGTCCTGGCATCGATTCACACAGTTTCTTGCAATAGTCCGGCGTATTCTCCTGCACCCACACGCGTTTAATCTAGTTGATGAGGTCATCTTCAGAACTTGGGCTATGTGCAGCAATCTTCTGCTTCATTACAGTCCAAACATTCCCAAATATATTGAGATCTGGACTGTTGCCTGGCCAAGGTTCCAGTAGCGGGATGTTTTTAGAACGCAGCCAGTCCTTAACAGCCTTGGTACCATGACAAAGTGCGCCATCATGCTGCAAATAAGTGATGCCATGTATTGGTACAAATGGTAGCAGCTTATCCATCAGTATACTCAAGTAAACAGCACCATTGATTGTTGTATTTTTAGGCATAATCCAAATGCCAGCACGACCACTACCAGAGACTGCTCCCCAAACCATAACTTTTGGAGCCTGTTTGACTGTTGGTATAACGTACTTTGGATTATGCCTCTGATTTGGTGGGCGTCTGACATGTCTATAAAATGAGTTGAATTGCGTGAATGTTGTCTCATCTGAAAACATCACTTGTTTCCACTGGGCTGGTGTCCACTGCCTGTACTTCTGACAAAACGCTATGCGATCGCAAATATTCTTTGGTGAAAGCTTCGGCTCCCGTGCTGGTCGGTAAGATTTCAAGCCTGCATCAAATAATCATCTGTGTATTGTCCGACTGTTTGGTTTCTTGGATGGTGATTCAGACAGTTTGCCTCTAATGGCACTTGAGGATGCTCTTGGTGATTTTTTTGCTGCCTTTATTATAGCATTATCCATAGGTTGCTTGTTACCTTCGGGCGCGTGAACGGGGTTTAAAACTTTTCAACTCTTGATTTCTCTTTACAGTTACTACAACAGTGGAATGTGAAATACCGAGCTTTTTGGCTATCTGTCTTATAGAAATGTTCTCTTTGTACAAAATAACGACCTGAGCTCGCTTTTCAGATGTCAGTTCTTTACCGCATACCATTTTAACTAGTACTGCTTCAAATAAGGTCTCCGTAATATAAAATGTTCCAAAATATTTTTGAAAATAAACATGTAAATAACAATTTTAGACTCTAATTGACAATTAACACAAATTGGTACAAAATTGTAGCACTAAAGTAGCCCAAAAGCAATTCAGAGTAGAATACATTAAAAAATATGTGAAAATCGCAGTGGTTGCAAACTTTTGTCCATGACTGTACATTTAGCAAACATCATTTATTTTATTAATATACATAGTAGATAGAGTAGGTCCCAAAACAGAACCTTGATGAGCATCTTTAGTGCAAAAACTTAAGTAATGTCAATTGGGATCTAATGTTGATGTTTTTTTTTTTTAATTTTGATATTTAAAATATGAATTAAGCTCATAGTTTATGATTGTCCATTTTTTATAAGATTAAGAAAAATTAAATTTGATGATGTAATCACATGACATAATCTAATCGTAAGTATTAAAAACTCTGTTTAGTTTCTTGGTAACCTTGGTAACCTTTCTTATAGCATTATTTTGATAAAGCAAATGGCTTTATCAAAATTATGCTATAATCAGAAATTATATTTTTTAAACCATGTTTTAGTAAGAATACAATGTCCATAGAGAGAAAATATTGTGTTTACAATATTTCAAAAATTGAGTTAGAAATTGAACAAAAAAGTTATATTAGTCACTTGTCTTTATGTGTTTACCAAAAAAAAAAAGGATGTGGGAGTTGGTAAAATCCCTAGTTGCCCCCCCCCCTCCCTGACCTTGAACTCTTCCTCAGGTACAAAAAAAATCAGAAATAATGTATAAATTTATTATTGCCCTAATAAAATATAACTTTTTACAACATAAAATTAAGGTATAGCTAGTTTTGTCATAAATAAGTTTTAATTTTATGCTGACTCAGCACTTATATAAGCTTTTCTTAAAAGGCTGTGTTTAAAAAAGTTTCAAAATGCAATAATATGATTTTCATTAAAAATGATGTTTGATACCGCTTTCTACTAACTACTTTTGTACTAACCACAAACCATCTTAACTTAGTTTCAATGTTTATGAGTGGTATTTACTTATTATATTTATAAAACATTTTAAAGTTTTTTTTTTTTTTTTTTTTTATACATCATTGCTTCCAACAAGGCTGCAAGCAGCCACTAATTAAAGTTGGAAGTTACTGAAAGAGAAAAGATGAAGATTGTAGAGCAAGATAAAGATTGATAGATGACTTAAAGGATTGCAAATTATATGAATCAGGAAAGCATGATGAAGGAACCGAATTCCAAAGAGTTGGTGTTCGAGGAAAAAAACTAGAGGAATAAGCATTTTTGGAGCACTTAGGAACAATCACAGAAAAAGGACGAGACTTAATTGAATGACGATTAACACGAGAATGAATTTTAGTTTATGGCACAAGAGATGCTAGCTCTTTAGAGCAGTGCCCATTATAGTATTTTTAGAAAAGAGAAAGAGAAGCAACATTACGACGATGTGATAATGGTTGGAGGTTGGCTGCAAGAGCAGGTCCAACTATGTTTACAATGCCTTTTTGCACCTTGTCTAAAAGAGAAAGGGCATCATTAGAAGATCCGCCCCAGATATGGCAACAGTATTCTATACAAGGCTAGATTTGAGATTTATAGAGATAGAGAATAGAATCCGAAGTAAGAAAGTGTCGAGCTCGATAAAGAGATGCAACCTTAGCAGATGCTAATTTTGCAACTGATTTGATATATGGTTTCCAAGAAAGATTGGAAGTAAGAGTTAATCCTAGAAGATGAAGAGTAGATGACTAATCGAGTACATTACCGTTCATAAATATAGGAAGATCTGCAGTAGTGGTGTAGTGGTAAAGGAAGATATGCGGTAGTGGTGTAGTGGTAAAGCGCTCACTTCTTAGGCGAGAGGTTCCGAGTTCAATCCCCACCACGTCCCTGGTATTACCGCACTCAATTTGTTTCTTCGCGCAGCGGCCTTGTTCGTCAAGGTTCGTGTTTAAGAGTTATAGAATTGAGAGAGGGTTATAACCACTATTAAGTAGCCTACTCATCTGTAGTGGCCTTCTTGGCCTTTAGGAGGTGAATAAAAAAAAAAAAAAATCTCAACTATTGCGATAAAGATTGGCTGAAAAAATTGCTGTAGCAAAAGTGAGATCCTTTTCAAGCTCAAATACCCTCTCCAAGCAATCAGAGAGTGTTGGTTTCTTATCACGACAAGAATAAATGGTAGTATCATCAGCAAACAATGCCACCTTAGATGTGACAATATCTGGAAGATTGTTAATGTAAATTTAAAAGAGTTTAGGGCCAAGGATAGAACCTTGAGGAACCCCTGACGTTACAGAATAAGAAGAACCTCTCTACCTTTGTCTAATGCACGATAAAACCTATCTGTTATTACTGTTAGCAAATCAGCTGTAGAACAAGAAGATCGAAATCCATATTGATGGTCAGAAAGTAAGTTATAAGATTCAAGATGAGAAATTAAGTGTTTGTTAATTAAAGATTCAAAAAATTTGCTTATGATAGAAAGAAGACTGATGGGACAGAAGTTAGACAAATCAGATCGCTCTCCAGAATTTTTGAAAATAGGGATAACAGATGCAGCTTTCCAGCAGGCTGGAAAACAAGACTCTGATAAGCACTTGTTGAATAATTTTGAGAGTATAGACAACAGCTCCGGAGAACACTTCTGCAAGACAATAACAGGTATGTTGTCCAAGCCACAAGAAGAGTCTAGGCAGAAAATCACTTTAGATACAGAAGCTGGAGTGGTACAAATGTCAAGCAATGGATCAGCCTGTTTGTTGGCAATATCAGGTAGAACGCAACTAGTGAAATCAAGAGATGATATTGATGAAAAGTTTTTGCAAACAATTTAGCTTTGTCTTTAGGTGAGTTGAAAAAGTCTGAACCATACAAGAGAGTTAGAATTAAAGATTTGCCCTTATTATTAATACTATTAAAGATTCTCGAGAAGTCACGAGAGCCTAATTTTTGAGATGAGATACGAGATTTCATGACCTGAGAATAGCGGGCTTTGGCATTAGACAAAATCTTTTTACAATGGTTTCTTGCAGTAATAAACAGACGTCTGTTTTCTGGAGAATTATTTTGCTGATAGATATGGAAGTAACGGTTTCGATTGGCAATCGCAGCAGCACAGTGTGAGGAAAACCATGGAGAAGAGTGAGGCTTGACCTGGAATTGTTGAGAGGGAACAAAAGATTCCATGCCAGCCTGAATCCATGAAGTTATGTAAGATGCGCATTTGTCGACAGGAAGACAAAAGATTTCTACCCAAGGGCCATCATGAAGAAAATCACGGAAAGAACCCCAGTCAGCTTTACTGTAGTTGTAAGAGGTACGATAATAGGGGGATTTAGGTGATGAAAAAGAATGAGATATTCGTTTTAGAGAGATCAAACTGTGATCAGAAGCACCTAAGGGTGAATGTTGAGAAACTGAGCACTGACTAGGATCAGAAACAAGACATAAGTTGAGTAGAGAAGGTAAATGATTCAGGTTGTCAGGAAAGCGAGTTGGAAAGTTGACTATTTGAGTTAGGGATTGTGAAAGGCAAAAGTTGTGGGCTTTAATGCCTGCAGAATCACTGACACTAGAGCCAAGCCATTCAGAGTGGTGAGCATTAAAATCACAGACTATATTGGCTGATGGATAAAGAGAGAGGGCTTGGTCAATGTGATCAGAAATAACATCAAAAAGAGTGCAGTCTTGAGATGAAGGAGAGCGATATAAAACAAATAGAAAGGCAATAGAGTGAAGTGGTGCTAAACGAAAGCACATGAAAGAATAGTCTGTGAATTCAAACCTAGTTTGACGACAAATGGGTGAATTCTTACGAATGTAAATGCCCAGGCCAAGTATGTGACTATTGGAGTCATTACGAATTAAAGGAAGATAACCATCAACACTAAGATCGCAAGATGAGACAGCTGAACTCAAATTAGTCTCACAAAGAGCAAGTAGGTCTGGTGAACTCTGCAAGAGATAAGACTCAACAGAAGATAAGTTACTTCGAAGACCATGAATATTAGTGAATGATAGGTTTAGAGAACTTGGTGATGATGATGGGTTTTTGTGTTTTATAGTTTTTGGTACTTTATTCATTTTAAAATTAGAGAACTTAACTCAAAACATAGTACTTAGAGCACTGTTTAATTGTCCATGCAATTGCCTCATTACTACTAATAAACCCTAAGCCGTAACAAAGGGCTCCAAATGTGGCCTCTGCAATGCACACCAAAAGTACAAACAGGGACACCATTCATGCGCAACATAGCACTGTTAATACTTTGATATTTTTCAGCTGTTGATGGAATCAGCCTCTTTGAGAGCTACCACAGTGTTCGGGAAACCTGACTACTAGCCGGCCTCAGAAACATAAAACTGAGTTTTAGAGCTGTACCCTCATTACGAGATAATAGAATGAGTTGCCTTGTCCTAAAAACAGAGACACAAGCAAAACCCATGCATTGAGTCAAGAAGATCCAGCATTCAACATCCTAAACTGGAAACAATGTATTAAAAATACATCTGGGCCAGCCTAATAGATGAAGAAGGGGTGTGAGGCTGGTCAACAGATAGAATCTGTTTACCCTTTAAGTCTTTGCCTTGGAGGCCTTCTACAAGACAGTAGCCGGATGCATTTAACATCTGCCCAAGATGAGTATTTTAGAGACACCATCTCTAGCCTTTACTCAACCAAGAGCCCCAAGGCAGGGGGTGTGACTCATTAGTTACTCATAATTATTAGTTACTATTTTCTATTTGCTTTGTGTTATTTCTATACATTAAAGTTGTTTATTTTAATACATGCGCATACATGCATGTGTACACGCTTGTCTCTTCTAGCGTAAGTGTACATTATGTTTATATGTATTTACATATTTGTTTATATTCACACCACACGCATCCCTCACCACCCGAACGAGATCTCGAAGAATGTTGGAGCTGTATTAAAAACTAGGATAGGGATTGGGATTTTTGGCTTATGTAGTGTAGTCCTATTATATTGCAATATAATAGGACTACACTACATAAGCCAAAAATCCCAATCCCTATCCTAGTTTTTAATACAGCTCCAACATTCTTCGAGAATATCAAATATTTGTTCTTTGTTGCATATGTTCTACATTCAGAGTGACTAGAGCATCAGCTGTTTTTTCTCATGCCCCCTTAAAGTCCATTCTTCGTTTTTCTACTTCACAAAAGTCTTGCCACACATTTTATATTTTCTTATGATTTTTATTTTTTATTCAATGGCACCATCTACAATCTATTTCTATTTTCACATCTCCCAGGTCTACGTAACTGGATGGCTCCGTTGGTCAATTTTTGCGACCATTGTGTCACATAAACAATTAAAAATGCAAATTGAGCAAAATGAACGAAAAAAAAAATCAAAAAACTCTGTTACAAAAATTATTTTAGTTTTTTATTTTTTACATTTCTGTTTTTCTATGATTTTTGAAAATCTCAAAAAACTCTATACAAATGAAGATTCCCAGTACAATAAACAATTAACGTGAACAGCTTGCCTAACCTTCCAAGTGTGTTTTAGACAAACTTTTTTCTTCCGCTCAGTTTTTTTTCCAAGGCAAAAATCATAATGTTTTGTCCTTATATCATAGTTTGTTAATTTCTTGTTTAAAAGTTTCTGGTCTAATTATATATTAAAAATTGCTGTATTTTTTACATATTTAGGGAGTCATGTTAACTGTAGTAATGGTTTCAGAGATTATTGCTACATTTTCAGCAGTACGGATGCAACATTTGTTGAACAAAACTGGAATGATTCTCTTTCATCATGTCAAAAATATGGAGGGAATCTGTTAAGTATATCAGATGAAGCAGAAAATTCATTTATTTTAAATTTTATTAAGAATGACAGCTTCAAGGAAAAGCATTTTTGGATTGGTAAGATAGTTTTATGTTTTTAATATATTTTGGTTGTAAAAATTCTGCAAATTTGATTATACTTTATTATTTATAAAGGTCTTTATGCTCTTCAGAGAACATTTGTTTGGTCGGATAATACATCTTCTGAGTTTTCAAGTTGGTCAGATGGTCAACCAGATAATAGTAACGGAACACAGGATTGCGTAGTAATATCTCGAAATGGTTGGAATGATAGAACTTGCGCACTTAATTATGGATTTATTTGTAAAGTTAAAAAAGGTAAATTGTAGGTATATATTTTTTGCATTCCATTTGCTAAAAACATTTTACATTTTGTCCATCACCATGCAATCAACTTCACCAGCATCACATGCAAGAGATTTTTTAAAAAGATAAGATGATGTTTGCATTTAACAATTTATTAATAACGATATAGTTTAATTTTTACTAAGTACGATAACTAATAACTTAAGTATCTTAAATTTTTAATTTTATTTTTTAAAACTAATTAAGATTAAATTTACAATGTTTAATGTCTAGACACACATAGCCGGTAGAATAGTTGTTTCCAAAGAGAAATAACATGGCTGATTTTTCAGATATTAAAACATCACCTTAGAATGTCTTTTTTGTAAAACTGAATGATTTCTAAAATTATTACATATCTACATTATTTCTAAAATTATTAGTATTGTTTATACTTAATTAAAATGTTATATTTGAATATTATTTTTAGTTTCTCTACTTAAACTTGCCTCTAATCAAAGTAAGTTTATTTAATGATTTTTTAAAGGTTGCAACAATTTTCATGATAACTATTAAGTATGTTAAATTTGTATGTATATGTTTATATTTGTATGTATATTTATTTATTTTAGTCTCGCCCCAAGCTTCTGATAATAGTAAGTTTACAATAATTTTAAAACTATTGTTAGCGCATTATATTATGTTTAATAACACAAAATATTTGTGAAAATAATTTAAACCATTTCACGTTAATCTTATGTATTTTTGGGTGCTAAAATCCACACACATAATATATATATATATATATATATATATATATATATATATATATATATATATATATATATATATATATATATATATACATATATATATATATATTAGGGGTATTCAAAAAAAGTGAATTTTCAAATCTAAAAAACCATACCTCCTAAATTTGGGGCAAATGTATAAAAAATGAGCCTCGCAAAGTTTGAGCGCTGTCCAATCACTTTTTTCCCCCCTCAAGTTAAAAATTTAGGGGAGGGAGGGGTAATTTTTTTTTTTTCAAATTTTTTTTTTTCTGCTATATGTATATAGGCCTATATTTTTGTTTAAAAATATATGGTTTTTTTCCTACTTCTCAAAAATCTATGTTTGGTGGTATTGAAAATCATGAAAATCAGAATTTTTGTAGTTAAAGTTAGATTTATATATATATATATATATATATATATATATATATATATATATATATATATATATATATATATATATATATATATATATATATATATAAATATATATATATATATATATATATATATATATATATATATATATATATATGTATATATATATATATATATATATATATATATATATATATATATATATATTTATTTATTTGTAAGCCTTGTGTGTATTAACATATACACACAAGGTCTCTCTAACTATTCCCAAGACATACCAGAGGGAGAAACCAACTTCATTTTGCCAGAAAGAATGAACAGTTGATGGTTGTGACCTCAGCAATGTTGTTTATCTATATTGAAAAAAACACTATTTATCTATATTGAAAAATCAAAATGAGCAAGAATAAATAAAATTATAAATTTATATTCAAGTTTTATAACAAATTTACAAATCTAATAATAATCAAGTTTAACTCTTTATCTTTTTTACGCATCACACCAAGTCCATCATTAAACTTAATCTTTGAAATTGTACCGGATTTTTGTTTTTGTGATCTGAATACAGATTGAACTTTGTCCACAGTTAGCAATCTGTTGTGCTTTTCAGTTTCATCAGAATATCTATGAATATACTGCCCCATCATACCTATTGACCGTTCTGAATGGTCATTTACAAAAATCAAAGTTTCAGCATATTTTTGAAAACTTTTGAAGCATGACTGAGTATGCCAATAGTTTGGTGGAAGTGAGAGCCAGTCTTGAACTCGTTGCTTATCAAACCCAATCATGTTAAAAATCACGTAAGAAAAGACATCAACCAAGGCAGACAAGGGTGGTGGTTTTTTCCCAATTTTTGTATTCATTTTATAAATTTCCTTGATATCTTGCTTTACTTTATTCTCAGGCTTATAATAGTCAGAGCTAGGCATATCAAATGACAGAATTGCTGATGCAATTTTTGCCTTCTCCTCTGATGCTAACTCATCATCTAGCAAAGCTAAAGGTATCATTGTTGAATCCAAATACCAACAGTGTTTATACTGAGACTCTAATACAGCATCGACAGCTATTGGGTTTGTACATACCTTCTTGTACAGATGCATTTAATGTATGGCTGTAATGTCAAGAAAAGGAGCTTTGATGACATCCTCAGATAGATACCATTTTGCATAAAAGCAAACAATAAATTCTGTAATAAGCTTAATTTAAATTTTCAGTTTATCATTTTCCTGAACAAACGTAAGTTGATTGGATAAAAACCGAAGCTTTAGATAATAAATTGCTTTTCCTAAAAATCTTGCATGATGAATAGCAGCACCAGTTTTTCTTACTTTATATGTTATAGGGGATAAGTACGTGACAACTAATTCTGCAAGCTCACTTCTATCATCTCTTATAATACCTGGTTTACTAACGTATGCTTTGCAAAATGTTAATGACTTCATAGCTGCCTTTTCTAAAAAACTGCTTTTAACCTTATTTCAATCAAACCGTAACAGTAGAACTGAATTAAAGTTAAAATTAGGTTCTTAAAAAATATTTTTAAGCTTTTTGAAAAGAAGATTATCAGGTCCACTAGTTTCTTCATTGGTCATTAATTTCCAAAAGTGAAGCATTCTTAATTCAGTCACATGATGCCTAAATGCTATTTGGAGGAGATACTTATCCAGTTCTTGAGATATTCTGGAAACTGATCCTTTATTTGTCCCAGTGTTGGATGATGTTGTATCAAAGCATATTCCTCTAGTTTTTGACGTAAGTTGATACTCCTTAATTAAGTTCATTACACCTAAGAACTGATCTTCACCAGTGGACGGCGCTAGTGGAGGTACTCCAAGTAGGTAAGTCTGTCCATTAATGTTAACTAAAACAGCCATTCTATCCCTTTTTAACATTTTTCCCTTGTTTAGCTCAAACAAGGTCTTCCCATCAAAATGAATTATACATGGATATGGAGATGCGTCTATGGCTGCTTTAACATCTTTTTTTGAAATTTTTGCCATGTTTTCATTTTCTTTTTATTATTTTTCTATATGCGGTAGACTGACTGCTTTTAACTTCTTTAAGATCAACACCTGATTGATATAGAATTGCATTTGTTACCTTCTGTAAAACATTTGGTGATATATCACAGGCTGTAGCAGTAAGTGAAACATCACCAGCAAAAACATCTTTTGGAATTTTTGCAATTACTGTGTCTGGGTTTTCAGAGACTTCTATATGATACCAATCACCTGGCTCAAAATCAGATTCAATTGAAGAATCATCGCTTAGAATTGTGTCTATAAGTTCAACGTTGGGTACATCATCTCTCAAAATCTTAGGCTGTAAACGATTTTTCTTCCTGATGCTTTCTTTTGCCTAATTAACAGAAAAAATTTAGTTTTAGTTTTTAATTTTAAAATTAGTGGAAAAAAGAATTAACAGAGCTTGAGAAAGAGCTAAAGTAATTAATTAAAAGTATTGAATACCTTTTTTCTATATTTAATATCCTCTGAACCAATAACAAACTTTCTTTCATTTTCCTGATCTTCAAAAAATTTTAGATCTTCAATCTTGTCTTTTAGTGATCTTTTTTTATCTTTACTGTTTGTGTCTTTGAGATTAGAATTACCAGCCCAAAAAAGTTTTTTTATTTCAATCTCAAACTCGTTTTGTTTAGCCAAATCACCACTATTTCCCCTTTTTGCATTTTTTTTCAAGTTGGAATAGGACTTATGCAATTTAAAAAGTTTTTTAACTAAACTTAAATCAGTTAACACATCAAATCCAGCTTTAATCCAGGGTCTCTTGATTTTAGACAAAATACATTCACAACAACTCTCCGAACATCTAGAAAAATATTTTTTAGGGGGACAAGCAATAATACTTGATATTGATACAGATCCACATTGTTGGTTATATATTAAATGTTGAAGTATATCCAAGCCTGTTGGAAGTTGTATATCTAAATAGAAAAGTTTATATTTTATAAATAAAATAAATTTTTTAGCAACTAATGACTCATTATAATTCCAATATTAATAAAAATGTTTATACCTGATATAGCTGGTTTTGCCTCTTTTATAATAAAAAGTTCTTTTTTTATTGACCTAAGTTGTGCTTCACTCATTTTTAATGTTTATTGTATGTACTAATCTGTATTTATTAGAAAAATTCAAAGTTTTAAACTATCAGAATTTACACGAAAATATATGTATATAACATTAGGCATAACAGAAAATATATTTTAAAAAATACCAGTTTTCATGATTTTCAATATCACCAAACATAGATTTTTAAGAAGTAAGGAAAAAACCATATATTTTTAAACAAAAATATAGGCCTATATATATAAAGCAGAAAAAAAAATTAAAAAAAATTGGCCCCTTCCTCAAAACGCCCGAAAACAACCACTTTTCAGTCAATTTTCTCCAAAATTATTAGCTTGAGAAAGTCAAAAGTGAACAGAAAGTAGTCAAACTTTGCGAGGCTCATTTTTTATATATTTGCTCTAAATTTGGGGGTATGGTTTTTTAAGCTTAAAAAGTCACTTTTTTTGAAAATCCCAAATATATATATATATTTAAATATATATATATGTAAATATATATATATATACTTATATATACATAAACATATATATATATATATATATATATATATATATATTTATATTTATATTTATATTTATATATATATATATATATATATATATATATATTTATATATATATATATATATATATATATATTTATATATATATATATATATATATATATATATATATATATATATATATATATATATATATATATATATATATATATGATTTAAATGTTGACATCTTGTACGAGAGTATATATATATAAACTAATTTGAAACATCAAACATCGAATTCTCTTAATACTAAATACTTTATTTGAATATATATTATATATATTTGAATATATATATTATATTATATGCTGATGATGCCGGTGCCTATAATCCGGCGAAAATTTCAAATAAATTATTTAGTATTGAAAGAATTCGTATTATCTGATGTTTTAAATTAGTATATATATGCGGTAGTGGTGTAGTGGTAAAGCGCTTGCTTCATAAGCGGGAGGTTCGAGTTCGATCTCCACCACGTCCCTGGTAGTACCACGCTCAACTTGTTTCTTCGTGCAGCAGCCTTGTTTGTCAAGGTTCGTGTTCCGGAGTTATAGAGTTGAGAGAGGGTTATAACCACTATTAAGTAGCCTCCTCATCTGTAGTGGCTTTATCGACCTTGAGGAGATGAATAACAAAAAAAATATATATATATAATGTATATATATATATATATATATATATATATATATGTTATGATGTATATATATGTATATATATATATATATATATATTTTTATATAATATATACATATATGTATATATATATGTACATTTATACATATGTATATACATATATATATATATGTGTGTGTATATATATATATAGAGAGAGAGCAGTTCCACAACCGTCTCACAAAAAATGAAAAATTTAAACAAAGCCAATATACATAATACTATATATCAGTAGAAAGCTCTATTTTTCCTCTTTCAGAAAATATATAGTTTGTTATAGTATGCCGCTATCATAAAAAATTATATGGGTTGAAACAGAAGGTAAAAATAGGCGTTTTTGCGATAATTTAAATCGTTTTTAATCGCCGAAGTTCAATTGAACCTATAAAAAGTTCAAAAACTGTCTTGCTCATTGCAATCAGGTTTTTAGCTGCACTAATCATTGCTAATTATGATAAAAACATACTTATTGCCAAAAGAATTTAGAAAACCATTTATTTTAATCAAATGTTATTACCACTATTGTCACGCTGTGACAATTAGGGTACCAGTAGTTTTATTTCTAAGACAACCAATAAAATTTAGGATTTCATAACTCCAGTGCAATGAGAACTCTATCTAGTACATCTAAATAAATACTAACATGTTTAAAAAAATATTTAGCTCAAGTTATTTTCAGAATCTTTTTATGTCACACCGTGACGTCACGGTGTGACAATTTTTTAACAAAATTTAAAACAATATTCAAAACTGCCTAACTGAAACCACAATTTAGTTTTTATCAACTTTAATCGGGCAGATTATTGTGCAGTTAACTTTCTTTGCGTTTTCTACAAAAACTAAGAAATATAGGTATGTTTTGGATAGGCAACATTTGCTCAGTTATCCTTGAGGCTCTGTTTTGGGATACATAGGGCCTCTCTGTAAAGGATAGTTGTAACTCCATTGAGCCTTGGATGTAATACGCCCATCTCCATAACTATTGTGTTGCTTTTTTTTAATCGTTCAAGGGTTTAATATGTCTCTTACTCATGCTGAACGTCAAAGGAAATATCGTGAAAGGCAGTTAGAAAAATTTGGCGAAAAAGTATTTAAAGAAAAAGATTCAAGAAAGAGAAAAGAAAGACAACTTGCTAAATTGGAGGCTCAATGAGAAAAAGAAAGGCATTGAAAGAGAAAGGGCAGACAAATAATAGCAGCATCAAAATCTGTAGCTGTTACATTACTCTCTTACAAATCTGCAAGCACTCTTGGAAAAGCTGTTAATAGAGCCGAGACAGCACTACCAAAATCACCCAGAAAGACAGCAAAAGTTGTACAAAAATTTTTTACAAAAATGAATGAAACCCCTAGTCCAGAAAAAAAAAATAGTGAAAATGCATTAGATGCTTTAACTGTAAAATTGGTTCTTGAGTTTTACAAGCGTGATGATATATCCCGTCAAGCACCCGGTAAAAGAGACACCATTGTGGTGAGATTAAAGAACAAGAAAAAACTGCAAAAACATCATTTGTATGTGAATGTTATTAAAGCTTATGCTGTTTTTAAAGGTGATTATCCTGAAGAATCAGTTGAAAAATCAAAATTTGCTAGTTTACGCCCACCACATGTGCTTTTGTCTAGTTCAATGTCAAGAAACGTTTGTTGTTGTCAATGACATCAAAATATAATTCTTATCCTTGAAGCCCTGCACAAGTTTGATTCAAATTTTCTATTGTATTCACATGAATTTCCTCTTAGCATTGTATATGATAGTGAAAAAGACATTTGTTATAATAATATGTGTACTACATGCAAAAATGCTGCAAAGTTTCATAATCTATATGTTTTGAATGAAATTGACAAGAATAAATACATTACATGGTACCAATGGGAAAAAGTTGCAGATGGTAATGGAAAAGAATATATTAAAAAGATTTAAAAAAAGGGAAGAGTTGATGATCTTTACAGCACCTTTTCAAAATCTTTACCTTCATTTCTTTGGCATTATTTTATTAAACAGAAACAATCAAAGACATCGTGATCATAAGATCCAACCTCAAAGTAAACCAGACACAGCCGTCCTTCAAGTGAATTTTGCTGAAAGTTTTTCAACTTTGTGGCAAGATGAAGTGCAGTCAGCACATTGGTACAAGAAGCAAGTTACTGTGTTTACTGCTGTATTTTAGTACCAAAATTCATTCTCGTTATCTGTCATAGCTTCAGATGATTTAAGCCATTCAAAAAAATTTATTCTTGTATTTGTTCATAATTTATTATCTAACCATATTGAATCAAGTGTTAAAATACTACAGATTTAGACAGACAAGCCAAGTAATCAATTTAAATATTGTTTTATTGCATCAGCATTACCTTGGTTGGAAGAGCAGCATGATTTAAAATTATTCTGGAACTTTTTTGCTGCTTCACATGGGAAAGGATTGGTACATGCTATTGGTGGGACCGTTAAAAGAATAGCAACGCAAAAAATAATCCAGAGAAAACATATAATTAGTGATGCCATAACTTTTCATGAAGCTGTTAAAAATGAGACTAATTTCAATGTCTATTTTGTTTCTTTGGAAGATATTATAAATACAATTAAAAAATTTAAAATTGATGAGTTATTTACATAAGCACCAGAAAAACCAGGAATATTTGCAGCGAACCTAATTAACAACAATAATGGGAAAAAACAAATGCCATCCTATTCAAGTGCCAAGTATTTAGTCAAACAACTTATGTCTACAGATAAAATCACTAAAAAACTTCAAAACGTTGTTTATATGACAGCAATATAATATGGACGCGATTAGACACTGATATAGTATAGGCGTGTTCTGAAGATTACTATGTAAGAACTATTTTTATGAAGATGTAATTATATATTTGTCTAATACCTCTCTACTAAGTTTTAAATTTATTAAAAACAGCCCATTTACCTGGTTTATAACCCAAATGTGTCTGGTCACACTGTGACGTCACGCTGTGACGTTTACCACTAGTTAATTAAAGGTGCGCCTGTTTAAAATTTAATTAAAAAAAATGTAATTTAGCTATAAAACTTGTAAGAGTAATGTTTAAACTTTTTGTTTAATGCCAAGTTAATAATTTAGTTCATCTATATTAGCTAAATCACGGTGTTGATCTAAAAACTAAAAAACAATGAGAAAATAAAAATTTAAAAAACTTTAAAATGTATTCTACACAATAGAGTGCTCAATGTTCTTAAAAGAACAGAGCAATTATATATTAGTAGAAAATCACTTAACAAAAATTTTTTTCTTTTTACACCCTGTTTTATCAACAAAGATTCATCAGATTTCTGATGAATCTTTGTTGATGAAACACAGTGTAATATATATATATATATATATATATATATATATATATATATATATATATATATATATATATATATATATATATATATATATATATATATATATATATATATATATATATATATATATACAGCGGTGGCCAAAAATTAAAGACCACTCATTTTATAATTGGTTTCTTAATCTTTAAATTAAAATTAAGAAGATTCTAATAGGCATATTAAATTTTTTTTCTTAATATCTTGTTAATTAAAACATACGGATTAAAGTGGTATAATTTTTTTAATCTAATTCTAATTAAATAGCGTTTAACTTATTAAAAAACTGATGAGTATTTATAAATCTTCTTTAAATAAATTGGACAAATATTTAACGAACACTTTCAAATCTTTAATTTGCACTTTTTAAAAATAATAATCCATTATTTTTTTTAACTGTCTTAATTGCTTATTATGTTGGCTATAAAATAAAATGTCGAAACCTGAGTTTCGATATCAAATAAACATTTATTTTTTGAATTGCAATAAGGATATAGAAATATTGCAAAAATGCATGCAAAGATCGAAGAAAAAAACAGATACGCGGCTCTTGTATTAAAAGAAGAAGGCTATAGCATCAGACAAATAGCAGAAAAGCTCGGAAGGTCTCACTCTTGCATTATTAACATAATTCAACGGTACAAAGAGACCCGGTCAATTAATGATCGTCATAGGACTGGACGCAATAAAATTTCAAATGACCGTGATGTTCGCTCGTTAGTGAGATTAATGAAAGAAAACAGACAAGCATCATCTACAGACTTGTGTACGAAATGGACACTGTCAAATGGTCTGAAAGCAAGCCCTAGAACTGTGCGAAGGGTCCTCCACAATTTAAATTATTTATGGCGTGTTGCTGCAAAAAAACCACGCTTAAATAAAAAACAAAAATTTGCCAGGAAAGAGTGGTGCAAACTACATAAAAATTGGTCAACAGATCAGTGGAGCCGTGTGGTCTTTAGTGATGAAATGAACGTTGAGGTAGACAACAGAAAAGGTCACGTAATGTTGCGCAGACTTCCAAGTGAACGGTTCGATGAATCATGCATTTTGAAATGAACAAAACAAGGCAGTGGTTCAATAGGCATTTGGGCCTGTATGAGTGCCTGTGGAGTTGGCGTTTTTCATTTATTCGATGGTAGACTCAACAAAGAAAGGTACATCGAAATTTTGTAAAACTCGCTTATTCCTAGCATTGATTTATGGCAGTTGCAAGATGGATTTATTTTCCAGCAAGACAATGCACCGTGTCATAAAGCACATGTTGTTAGTGATTGGTTCAATTCTAATAAAATTCCATGGCCTGCCAATAGTCCAGACTTGAATCCAATAGAGAATTTATGGTCGTGGCTTGATCACAAGCTTGGTAAAGAACAACTTTACAATTTGGAAGATTTGAAATCTCTCATCATTTGAAAAATTTGCCTGATGAAGTAATCAAAACTTTAATGAATTCAATGCCAGAACGAGTACAAGAGTGCTTGAAAACAAACGGAGGAACAACACGTTTCTAAATTATTTTTTTATTGCTTTTTGAAATATTTTTGAAACTGGTCTTAAAATTTTGTCCAATTTTTTTTCCCATTTATATTTTTTACTAGTCAATTTTTTAATTTTTTAACATTATTTTGTAAAAAAATTATAAATTCTTTTATAATAAATATAAAATGCAATAAAAATTCTTTCTAAAAATGTTTTTCTTTTTTTGATACCTTTTTCCAAAATAAAATTATACTAAGGTTAAAAATAAATTTTGAAAAAAAATGAGTGGTCTTTAATTTTTGGCCACCGCTGTATATATATATATATATATATATATATATATATATATATATATATATATATAATTAAAATGTTTTTATATGGATTTTTGGTAAAAAATTATTGTGGTAAAAATAAAAACTGGTTTCCTAATAAAACTTGATGTACTTTTGTGTCCAAAAATATTTTTTGTTGACGTTGTGATAGTACAGTAGAAGTGTTTTCAAAAACTGATTTTAATTTTTTGTCTAAAACAGACTGTTTCATAATACCATGTAGAGTAGTTAACAAATTTTCAAAATTAATATTTGCAAAATTTGTAATTATAAAAGGTATAATTTTGTTGTTTTCTTTTTTTTGAGGTGCTGGTCCCTGTAGTTGAGCTTTAAAAATTCCATTATTAATGATTTTTACTGGGCAATTGCATCAAACACATTTCAGTTTTTGAAAACACTTCTATTGTACTATCATAACATAAACCAAAAAATATTTTAAGTCACATAAGTACATCAAGTTTTAATAGGAAACCAGTTTTTATTAACAATGAATGCAAGATTTTAAAATGCATATCAAAACGTTGTAAGTTATGTGCTTCAGTTGCTATGTATCTTCAGTTTGTTAACTATTTTACCACATCATCTGGTAAAGTATGAAACTTTAAAACTTCAGTGTCATGTAATTCCAAAAATATTATTTATTTTCTATCATGTAATGGATGTGATGGAAAAACAATATACATTGGTAAAACTGATAGCCTAAGATTAAGAGCTAATCTACACATCTACACATGCAGAACAGGTATTGGTTCAGATAAATTTGAACAGCATGTTTTGAAATGCCATAAAAATAAACCTTTTTTTAAATTATTTTAAATGTGTTATGTTAATGTGATATATTTATGTATAAATATATGTTTTGTATTATACTATATATACTTTATGTTATATTTGTTATTTTGTTATAGACTAGTTATAGCTTTTTTGAGCCCACAAAATTAATTTGGTCATTCTTTACAATCAAAAGAGCTAAAATATTATTATGAAATAAAAGAAAGATGGGACCATTCATGAAACCTGATAGATTTGTATAGATCCGAACTCAACAGATGCAGCAAATACATACAACCATTGGTTAAGAACATTTTGTAAGTACAGTTGATGATAACTCCATCAAGCTTAATCTCCTAATAAACCATATTGAACCTAATGTCTATGGATTCATATCAGAGTGTGATGATTTTGAACAAGCAACAAGTATTCTTGAGTCTATCTACATAAAACCAAAGAATGAAGTGTTTGCCATACACATTTTGTCAACACGGAAGCAAAAGCCGAGTGAATCAATAGATCAATTCCTAAATGAACTTATCTAAGGACTGTAACTTGACTGAAAACTTATCTAAGGACTGTAAGTTTACTGCTGTAAGTGCTGAGCAATAAAAATCTGAAATGATTTGTGATTTATTTATTAATGGCTTACTCTCCAACATTATATGCCAATGTTTACTAGAAAACAAAACATTAGAAAACAAAACCTTTCATCAGCCTTTGACCAAGCTAGATCTTTAGGCGTGGCCCAACAAAATTCAAACTTATACTCGCAATCGACTTTAGCTATCTCTGCCTCTATTCAGGAAATTCAATCCTCTGTACAAAAATAATCCATGACTGATAATCACTTAGCTGCTACAGTAAAATCAAAACAGTTGTGCTGGTTTTGTGGAAATGTAAGACATCCACGTACTAAATGTCCTACTTGTGAAGCCATTTGTTACAAATTTAAAAAGATGGGTCGTTTTGAAAAACTTTGCAGATCATCTAATGTTTCTGCTGCTATTCCTATATTTGATGATGATTACTTCTGTACCACCTTATCAGCTTCAGCAAACTCTCTCTTCAGAGTCAGTCATAACATCATTATTAATGATAAGTATAAAGCAAAAGCTTTAATTGATAGTGGGAGTACAAACAAAAGTTTCATTAACAATAAACTAGTGGTTCTACTCAATTTAGATATTATTTATGAACAGAGTGTAATCGGAATGGCATCAGCTTCTTTATTAGCAATTTCAGATGGATATTGTTATGTTTTAATAACTCTTCAAAACAAAATCTGTGACAAAGTCAAGTTGCATGTGCTAGATAGCTTATGTATAGATATTATTCCTGGCACAGATTTTCAAGAACTGCATGAGAGTATTACCATTAAGTATGGTGGGAAAAGACCACCCATAACATTCGCAGCTTTAACAAGAATGAAAACTGAACCTCCTTAATTGTTTGCTAATCTCACGAAAGATTGTTAACATAATGCCACTAGATCTAGAAATTATTCTCAAAGAGATAGCGAATTTATTAAATCTGAAATCCACTGGCTGGTCCAAGCAGGAATAATAGAGCCTAGTAATTCACCTTGGCATGTCTAGGTCTTTGTAGTAAATAAAAACACTAAATGTCATATGGTTGTTGATTATTCTGAAACTATTAATAAGTATACTCAATCGGACGCATCCTCTACCTAAAATTGAAATGATTGTAAGCATAGTTTCCAAATACAAAACTTATAGTACTCTCGACCTTGGCTCAGCATACTGCCAAATACCTTTATCTAAAAAAGATTGACCATATACTGCTTTTGAAGGTGATAATAAGTTGGGGCAATATAATAGAATGCCTTTTGGAGTTACCAATGGATCTGCATGTTTTCAATGCAAAATAGATGACTTTGTTAAAACATATATACTAATTCATTGATAACATTACAATATGTGGTAATAATCAGAAAGATCATGATGAGAATCTAGTTAAGTTCAGATAAGCTGCCATTGGTGCTGAAATTACCTTTAATGAAGAAAAGTGTGTATTTTCAACTGAAACTATAGATTTTTTAGGTTACAATATATATCTGATAGCTCTTTTGATTGTAAAGAATAACAAAATGGTTTATGTTGGTTCAAAAGAGCTATAATTATACTAGTCTATAACAAAATAACAAAATACATGAATTATATATAGCATAATACAAAATGTATATTTATACATAAATATATCACATTAGCATAACACAATGTTAAAACTGTCAAATGATAATTTACTTCTTATTTATGAAGCTCACCTACATAAACAGGGACATGACACAATCAACATATAAACAGAAAAGTAATTTTCACATTACTTTTAAAGTTTCCTTACCAATAAGAATCGAGTTATGATTTATTATTGTTAATTATAGTTTTTTTAAAAAAGTCTTAATTACTTTCATTTTTAAAATTTTTTTATAGGAAGTTCAATATAAAGAAGTTTTTATAGTTTTGTAAATCTGTAAAATATATATATTCAAAAACTCGGAGCTTGAGTGCCGCACTTATTGAGTGAAAACAATAAAAATCAACAAGCCACCATTGCTGCCAGTTTGCTTGCTCGTCATCTCTCAACTCATGGACATAAGCAAAGATTTCTTTATCACATTGTCACTGGTGACGAAAAATGGTGTCTCTACATCAACATGAAGTAGCGCAAAGAATGGTTAAGCCCGAAACAACAAGCGACCCCGTGAGCGAAGCAAGCTCTTCATCCACGGAAGACAATGTTGTGTGTATGGTGGGACTGGGAAAGCGTTATTTACTGGGAATTGCTTGATCGCAACCAAACAGTCAATGCAGAACTTTATGTTCTACAGATGCAACGATTAAACAACGCCATCCAGCAAAAACGACCTGATAGACAATATGGCGTTCTTCTACAACACGACAATGCCCGTCCCCACATTGCCATTATGACAAAGGAGGCGATTCAAACGCTTGGTTGGGAAGTGCTGCTACATCCTCCATACTCTCCAGACTTAGTGCCATCGGATTTCCACCTCTTCTGATCTCTTTCAAACGCTTTGCGAGGCGTTTCGTTCAATAATGACGTCGAGTTATGGGCGTGGTTAGAAGAATTTTTCGAATCGAGGCCGGGCGATTTCTATCAAAGAGGAATCAAAAAACTTGTTGAACGTTGGGAGCAAGTCGTAACAAACAACGGAGAAAACATTACTGATTAAATTGTTGTTATTTTATGTTAAAAAATAAAGTTATATCAAATTTAGAAAAACGGCAAGAACTTATCGGACATGCAAAAAAATAGCTTCTTACTTTGGAAAACGATTTTTTTTTTCTTTCGGGTGGGAAAGAAAGTTAAGTGGGGTGAGGGGCACGGCACTGTATATAAGATACAAACTATACAAAATTATAAACTTCCATAACAAATCCAAGAGTTTTTTCTCATTTTTATTGGATAAATCATCCTGGCTTCTTATGTCTACAACTGAAATCCTTCTACTAAACAACCACAAACCAATGTATTTTGAAATATCAAAGCTTGTTAGCAGTGGTCCTACTAATTTGATGAATAAAGGTGTTGAAATTTCTTTGGTCATTAATGAAGTCCTGGTTGGTGTGAAGATCAGATTTATCTCTGAAAATCCACATTCACATTCATTTTAGGAAATGGGGATGGTATGAAAAAGGTGTACCAAATGAACTAAATTTTTTAGATATGTTTTCTTTACAAGTTATTAATGGAATTCATGAATCACTTGAAAAAAATATTTTCTTTTATTTAATTGTAGCCTTATTGACAGATTTCTTATTTCAGTTTCTCCAAATTTCATTAGAGTGTTAATTTTTTCTGGCCATTGTTTTTGGTTAAAGATGCGAGTCCATTGAGCTTATTCAGCATCTTTGTCAGCAAGCAACCTTTTCTCAATTGACTCATTTAGTTTTATGTAAAAGGCGTTCAGATCGATAGTTGGATCATTTTTTGAATTTTTATTTTTTTGTAAAACTCCATGAAAATGGAAATTCTGTGCAGACACTGATGCAAATTTATAATAGAGACCACCATTTTCTCTACTTAGTTTGAATACTTGTACAAGCGTTTTAACTTATTGATTTGCTTTGTACGGTTCAATGTTGTTGTCTTGGAGGTCAAAACTAAATTCTGAAAATTCTTGGAGAGCATCAAACATCAATCCTAGATCCATTAAAAACTCAGTAGATGTAATTTTCTTTTATAAACCTTAATAAGTGGATTTTTCCTTTTTGTACCTTGTAGGATCAACCATTGATTCTTCAAAATGATCCATCAGCGCTTCATAATTTTTTCATACCGCAAAAACTGAACAGAAACTAGATGACACTCATCAGGTATTTAAAGTTCAACCAATTTTTAACAGCTTAATATTAAGTAATTATGCGCATGAATGTAACTGTCTGCTATTTTTGGAGGAAGCATGATACACGCATGAAACGCAAAGTTTATCGAAAAAGGATTCAAAACTTTTATACTTAAAATCTCTCTAATAGTAATTGCCTACTGATAATTCAAATCTATAATTAGCACAATGTTAAACTATAGCAGAAGGAAACTTTTCAGTGATTAACTTAAAAACACTACTTTTTTAAGTTAAATAACTCTTCTACCATCCCAAAAGAATAAAGACACTCGAGTAAAGCATCAAGTAATCGTTTAGCCGTAACACTTTTAAATTCCATTAAATCCAAAAATAAATTATTGGTAAATTCATTACACGTCCTTTTACACAGTACTACCAATGTTAATTTTTAACTTGAAGTAGCCATCAACCATTAAAAAAATTTTACTCTTTGGTTTTATGAGTTGTGCTATAATTTTTTTCCTCTTTTTGTTACCTATATGATTGACCATGTTAATGCATACATTTGTAGAATGAAGAAAACAACCCGTTTCATCTCTGTTTAATTCTTGAAGATCAATTTTTCTATTTCAAAGTTATTAAAAGACTGGTTTCTCTTTGCAACTTTATATGCAGTTCAAAAACGTTTGTTGTTACAGTTTTCTTGCATGTTAAAGACTCTTAAATATTGTTTGAAAGAGTCTCCTTTTTAGCTTTTTTTTTATTTTAGGTGCTCTAAGAATTCCTTATGGTCTTATCACAGAGAATCGTGGAAGAGAAGTTCCAATCTCCTTACTTAACGATGTTATAAAAGTTGTAAAAGAAGTGGCATTGAACCACAGATTACTAACTTCTGAGGCAAGTGTGCTAACCACTGCGTTACGGCTGCTCAAAGGTTTTAGTGGTAGAATTCGAACCATGGAGCTTTGCTTCAGAAATTCTAGGAGCTAATCACTTGGCCACACAGGCCTAACAACAATCCAACAGTATAAAACTCAACACTTCTTATTAGGAGCTTTTGCTGTTCTTGTTGCATAAAAAATATTCTTGTTGCGTAGATAAACACTTCTTTTACCATCTTTAATGCAGCTTGATGTCCAGCAGATTTTTTGTAATCAAATATTTTCTTATGTAACTAACTTTTTTGGTATTTTTATATCACTTTTAAAATAAATCAATAAATTTATAACTTTCAATTTAAAACATTGTTAACAGGATATCCATTACCAATTTAATGAAAATTACTGTCGCAAATTTTGAGTTCTAAAAGTATATTTTTTTTACGTAGACATTATGAGATTGATATTTGGAAAAATATTGCACAGAAACAATAAAACTTTAAAAACTCTATTGAATTAATAATAGTTTTGCCCATTTTTGACCCCTCAGCCCCCCTCCCCTTCTCTCCACTATCCTTGCCACAACATTGTAACTCTTTAGTAACAAGTTCAGTATGAGTTGTCACAAAACCATTAATCGCACTCTGCCTCCTCCTCCATCCGCCTATAGCTAGGCGTAATTTATGGACAACCCCTTGTGCAATTGATATCCAAACAAACAAACAATTTAGCGCCATTAAAATAAATGCTATTAAGGAAACAAAAAAAAGTAAATTTTCTCAAGCAATTTTTAGTTACATATGTGTGTTTATGTAAATATATATATATATATATATATATATATATATATATATATATATATATATATATATATATATATATATATATATAGATAGATAGATAGATAGATAGATAGATAGATATAGATATAGATATATATATAGATATAGATAGATATATATAGATATGTATACTTATACATATATATATATATATATATATATATATATATATATATATATATATATATATATATATATATATATATATATATATATATATATATATATATGTTTACAATATTTTCCATATATGTTTCTTATAGTCTTTATACCATAAAGCTATATATTTTTAATGAAATCTTTATGTTATTTTAGGAAATAAAGTGGTTGTTCCAGTATTAGTAACTTTATTTGTTCTTCTCTCCATACTCTTTGTTATTATTGCGTTAAGAGTTTACAAGAAAAAAGTAAAATGTAAAAAATCAAAGCAAATGCATTCCTTTGAGTAAGTGATGATTATATAGACGTCATTTTTTTTTCTTTTCTTTTAGATATCTTCTAAAGGCAGAGGGGTCAATACAATCAAGAAGACTGACTGCAATAATAAGATATTTATAAAATTTAAGAGTTTTTTTTATAAATAAAAGTATTTTAGACTGAATCATTATAACCTAAAATTTGAATATCAAGTTAAGAAAAAAAAAAAATATTGAAAAAAAAAAAGTTAAAAAAAATGAAATTGTCTGAGAAAAAAAAAAAAAAAAAAACAAAAAAAAAACATAAAAACTTTTAAAGAAACAGTCAAAACGAAATTTGAATTTCAAATCTAATTTAATTAACAATGAATTGAATGTTGGAATATTAATTGTGGTCTAGTGTAGCATCTTAAAACTCAGTACTATGGTAACCATTGTTTATCAGTTTATCTGTAATCAATCATGTTTTTTGTATGAGTTTAAAAACTAAAATTTCAAACATTTTTATTTTTGCTTTATTTAAAACATCTGTTCTAAAAAAGTTTTTAATTTTTTTTAAGTTCTTTTACATTATTATCTTTTATTATTAGATATATTTTCTTATTTTTGCTGTTATTATTATTAAAATTATTCATAAATAAAAATAAGTTCTTTGTGTGTTAATATTTCTCAATACCTATAAATTATTATTTTTAAATGTTTACTTTTTTACATATGCTCCATATGTTTCATTTTTCTAATTCTTTTCATTGAATTATGTGACTCCTATATCTTAAATCCTTATGATTCATGAACGTATTGTTATAAAATGTTATCATGTTTATAATAAATATCATCATTATTTTAGAATTAATTATAATTTGTTATTGTTAAGACAATAGTAACTGTTATTATTCTTGTTTTATTATTTTTTATTATTATATTGTTATTATTATTACTATAATAATAGTTATCACTATTATTATTATTATTATTTATTTATAATGGTTGCTATAATTTCAAGTTATTGCAACTGGATTAAAGGATAATAAATAGTTTGTTTTGGTTTTGTTGTTACTGTTGTTTGTTGTTGTTATTATTGGGTAATTCCATGTCAGTCGACCCAGATCATTTCACTATACATGGTAATTTGTGCATGTTAAAATTGTTTTCAGGGCCCCAAGACATTAGAGGGGACTGGGTCAAGTGCCCATTTTTATAAAGGAATCTTGTGCTAGATTTTTCACTACCTTTCAGACAAACCGGAGCTCTGAAACTTTCAGCTTTTATGTAGTCCTCATGAATGCATCTTAAAATTGTTTCCAGGGCAGATAACCAGAGGGTCCATGGCCTGACACACTGGAGCCATGTCCCACTTCTTTTCTAAAGAAAATTTTTATTTTATTTTTCATTTTCAATAAAGTAAAGACAACTTGAAAAAATTGTCTTTAAAAATTTTTTTGGTTTGTACTTGTTCGGTTTTATTTAATTATTTACAAAATAAAACACAAAAATATAAAGTCTCAAGATTGTGTTAAGATTTGCTAAGATCTGTCAACGGTCAAAGTATACCTATGTCTAGTTGTTGTTACAGGTAAATCAATGATACAAATTATGTTGGTAATTGGAACCAAACACTCATCTGCTCTAGATGGACAGAAAGGTTTGTTAAAAGGACCATAAATGCTACCATTGCATCTTGCTCAATATTGTCAATTTCATTTATCATACCAGTCCAATAAAATGTATCATATTTACACACAACAAATTCACCAAATTTTGATTTATTAATGTCAATTTGCTGATCAACTTAAATACTTTGAATATCAGAAAAAGAAAGCGTGCCTGTTATATTAAAATCTTCACTTGTTAGTTTAAAGCTAATAATATCTATAAATTCTGGATTAAACTGAAGATAACTCCTGGTTCTAGGAATTGTTCTACTTAGCTGAAATCATTTTTTCAAAGTGGTGCACATTTCTGTCAGTCTTTCTTTTTTTTTAATCTTGAAAAAAATAATCCTTTTAATATTATTTGTACAGTAGTCAAACATTTTATTACAATTCAATATCTGATCATTTATGGGCCTTTGTAGACTTGCATTTGCAGTTAATCGTTTTATAGTGCCACCAATACCATCATTGGTGACTTACCATGGCATGTACCAAAAAATATCCACTTTGCATCAATGTCAAAATCAGATTTATGGAGACAGACATTGTGAAGGTTTTTGTGATTTTGATACTGTGCAGCACAGCCATCTGAAAAATAGAATCTTTGAAATATTATGATGAATTTCTTTTAAATAATGAACTATTTGTGTCGGAACTTCATACACAAAACCAATGTCATGCTCATTATCTTCTGACATGAAGCAAAGCAATTTTTCTTTAAGCTGATCATTTTCATTTAATAAATAGAGGGCAACAGGGTGTAATATGCATTGACTTTGGCATCAATGGTAACTTTGGATTTCTTCTTGAATCATAAACGTGCAGTTTTCTGCAAAATCACCTGAGACGATACAGCAGTCTTTTGCCAACATTTCTTTTTGTTGCTTTAAGTATCTTGCTTGACATTTTGCAATATAGGAATGAACTGTTAACATGTTTATTGCCTCTGGTAACATCAATTTTTATTCTTTAATTGTTGTTGTCTAACAGATCAATGGGTAATTCCATGTCATACAAGCAGGGTCATGTCACCCCATGTTTTAGATTTTGCTAATTTATTTAGTATGTTATTTGGTTCATGAAAATATTTGTTCTTTATTTTTTTTTAAATATTTGGTTCATGAAAATTTGAACTTCGGAACCTCCAACTCTTAATGGTTCTTGAGATATTCAGGATTCAATTTTTGTATTTATACTGACTCGGCATTTTTTGCAAAATACTTTTTTGGTTGTTAAATAGCATTATTTTATGAACCAAATGAGGTATCATCCTGAAATTTTGTACATAGAAATTTTGTACATATGAAATTTTGTACATCCTCCACATGGTGGATATATATTTCAAATTGAAAATTTTTTTGACCGCCTTAATTACATGTAAATTAGATATAAAAGGCATATATTTTGAGGTTTCAACTGTAAAAATGGTGATGTCATCTTAATAATTTTTTTGAGGCATTGTTATTACTTACAATATAGGTATCAAACATCAGTATTAATAAAAAATATATTTCTGCATTTTTCAACTTTTCTAAATGCAGCCTTTTAATAAAAGCTTATATATATGCTGAGTCAGCTTAAAATTTATTGTTAACTTATTTATGATAAAATTAGCTATATTCTAATTTTATGTTGTAAAAAGATATTGTTTAAGTCTTTTTGAGGGCAATAATAAATTTATACTTTATTTATATTTATTTTATGCCTTGGGTAGGCTCAAAGTTTGGGCAGGGGGAAGGCTATCAGGCTTTCCCCTCCCCCTGTTTATCCAAAAAAATATATATATTTTCCAAATTAAACATTTTTCTAAAATTGAACATTTTTCTAAAATTGAACATTTTGCTTTTCTTTTAAGTTTTTTGGAGGTCTTATGGAGCAATAATTAGAAATAATATTTTTATTTATTGAAGCTAACTTTTTTATAAAAGACCAACATTTTTTTTAAGTATAAAAACTTTACTAGGCTGTAATTCAAATGCATTTATAAAATACATTTTTTGTAAAAAGCTATATTTATTAAAGAGATTTTTTTTTTTATAAATAAAACCTTTTACTTCTTCATTATTATATTATTGCTTCTGATTTCATGTTGAAAATATTAGTTTCCTGTAATGTTATTCATTAGTCTTTAAGTCTTGAATCTATAGGTGTGTCACCTAATAAGCTTAAATCAATGTCAAAACACCAACTATTTCCAGCTGCTAAAAGAAAAATTGATCAAATGACTGAAGCAACAACAACAACAAAATAAATGAAGTTTATAATATTGATCCTGTGATTAGATTGACACCATCTTGTACACCACTAACTTCTTCAGTTGATAACTATAAAATTGACTAAACTCACTTTTAAATAAATTCAAAGATAAACTTAAAAATGTGACATCATACTCTGCAAAAAATACAGATACTAACATTAACTACAGATTCGTGGTCACTCCCAAAATCTGCAGAATTTTTTAATATATCTATTTACCTTATATGAGACAAGTACACATGAATGATGGCTGGAAAAAAAAGATTTTGTCAGTATAGGGTACAGGTAACACATGCAAAAAAGACTAATATTGATTAATTTAAAAGAACTTCATGCAGTATTTCAATCTGAACACTCTAATTTAAATGTTGGATTTTCAAATTTTTGCAGCCTTTGCCCATGATGGTGTGTAACCACAAACTCGTCTGGCACTCACAGCGTCTGTGTCTGTATCTATCATCTTAAGTTAAGTTGTTAACTGATGCTCTTAAAATTGATAAAGACTATAGAGATTTAATGGGAATGATTGTTTGCAATCAGGATAATCCAGAGTGTTTCATCGATGTCTACTACATCCTGGTATTACTGCTTTAAAAGAATTCTTAATAGTAAAATTTGACAACAGTGATAAAGAAATAACAATTAACCAATGGCAAAGTACAGATAGAACTACACTGATCAACCAAAAAATCAATATGTTATTGACCTTAAGCGCAATAAAATAAATAAACTAACATCTCATCAATTTATAGCTAAAAGTACCTTAATTAAAAGTACCTTAGACTGTAAAAAGTTGTTAAATTACAATGAGTGTATAATATTAGGTGACTTTGCAGAGAACTTTCAATTTATTGCTCAGGATGAGGTGCAAAGTTACCACTGGACCAAAACCAATTTAAAATGTACGCTTCACTTATTTTTTTGGTTTCGACCATGTGCAGATACCAAATAAGCTGGTTGAGCAGCAGGTTATTTATAATCATGTGCAGATACCAAATAAGCATAAATATGAAAATTGAATCCTAAATATCTCAAGAACCGTAAGAAGTTGGAGCTTCCAAATTTCAGATTTTCCTTATTAACATGAACCCTACAACATAATAAAATTAGCGATATCTAAAATATGGGGTGACATTTTCTGTTTTTTTTTGCTGATTTGACATGGAATTACCCCGGTGTTGTTCTGTCTGTTTTCTTTTTAATTCAAAAAATTTTAAACTATACAATGTAAAATTCTGTTGAAAGCATTATTTTAGATGGATGACTGCTTTTAATTCGTTGTAAATCAAAAATCTTATTAACATATGTACTTTCATAAAACATTTTAAGAAATATCATTAAATACAGAATGATCAAAAACTGAATGGAACAAATATAAACCAAAAAAATAATTTTGTAGACAATATTTACAAAGTTATCTTTATTTTATTAAAAGTGGGGCATGACCCCCAGTGCTACAGCCTTATGGACTTTCTGGTCATCTGCCCTGGAAACAATTTTAACACACGTACTTTAGGACCCCACAAGTGCTGAAAATTTCGGAGCTCCAGTTTGTCTGGAAAGTAGTCAAAAATCTATTACGAAATTCCACTAAAAACTTGAATGTAAAATATATTGATGAATATAAACTTTGTTATTTTATTTGATTGAAAATCCACAATCAATCTAGATAAACATACACCACTCATTTAATCAGTGTATATGAACAGTATATTTATATTTAATATAAATAGTATATGTAAATTTATTATTATTATTGTTATTGTTATTATTATTGTTATTATTATTGTCATTATTAGTATTAATTTATAATTACTGCTATAAATTATTTTAAGTTATTTTTTTTAGTTCCGACATGGATTGTGAAAAACTATCAGTTGATGATTGGGAGATTTTTCCTGAAAACTTTGTTTTTGATAAAAAAGTTGGTGAAGGTGCATTTGGCACAGTATTTATTGCAAAAATAAATCATAAGGTTCTTTCTAAAAGATTTAAGACATACCATAAGTATGGTGATGTTTTGCCTGATATTAAAGAGGTTAATGTTGTTAATGTTGCAGTAAAACTTTTAAAAGGTATTAAAAGAATATTGGATTATAAATATAAATATATTATATAAATTATGTTAGTGTATTCTACAAACAGAGTGCTCAATGTTCTAAAACAGCAGAGCAATAATAAATTAAATTAGTAAAAACACTTATCTAATTTTTGATAAGTGTTTTTACTAACTTAAATACTGATGGTGAAACACTGTGTTGAAAACCTACTGATGGTGTTTTTACTAATTTAAATACTGATAAATATTTTACTAATTTAACTGATAAATATTTTACTAATTTACTAATCTAAATACTGATAAATATTTTACTAATTTAAATACTGATAAATATTAAAATACTTTTAAATATTCAAATATGATAAGTGTTTTTACTAATTTAAATACTGTGGTGAAACACTGTGTTGAAACCTACTGATGGTGAAACACCATCAGTAGGTGGCCAGTTTAATTTAAATTTATTATTTTTTCTTTTAGTTGCCAAATATTTTTTTGTTTTTGGCATAACGTTTTTAGCATAACAGTTTAATTTTAAATTAAACTGGTCAATCCTAAAAACTGCGCCTGCCTATAACAACATTTCCAAAAAATGTCTCATCAAAATTTCTTGGATCTCCAACATAAATTTAAAAAAAAAGGAACAATAGATTAAAAGGACATTTATGAGGAAATTATAGTAGTTTATATATATAGAAGTTCTTCATCTTAACCAACTGTTATCCAATTCATAACCTTTATACTCTCATTGAGCTGTATGTTTCAGCTATTATTCTCAGTTTTATTTCATGAGAAGGATTACTTTCCGAGACACTAAACCTCTTGATAGTCTTATTAATGTTCTTGTGAACACCTTCTAAAGTTTGTTCTAATGTCAGACCAGGAGAAATGTGATGGCGGTCCGAATAATCATTCAAGTGATATTTAATGGTATGGTATTTCCATCCAAGTGACATGCTGATGTTAAAACTTTCTTCAACATAATTGTTCATGTAGTCCATGGAGTCAATGAAAGCTCAAATCTTGTAACCATAAGACATGTCTAATGTCATTCCAAAACAACTCTAAGTCACTACAAATAAAATGATGCATCTTATTAAGATCTTTAAGTATGTTAATAATAGTTTATTTATTAATATTATTATATTAGGTCCGTCTAGTCCTCCACCATTGTAGCTATGCTGAGAACAGTTTTTTTTTTCTAAGAACTTAGTTTAGGTCTTATTTGAAAATAGTACTCTTGACACTTGTGTGATAATATGCTCATAGAGATACAGCTTTGGTGGGGGCATAACATCCAATACCAGGCTGTCCGGGCTCTCATCAAAACGACATGGGTTGATGACATTTAAAAAGTTCTGCATCAACTTGTGTGGTTTTCCTGTATCATCAAATTGCTGATACTGATGGGATAAACTACCAAAAGTTCTAAATTTTCCTAACTTTTCCTTTGCACCAATACAATAAGCACATATATATTTCTCACCATGATCAGATAATCCTAGCATGATATTAATAAGTTTAAGATCTGATGCAAGGAAGTACTTCCATTCATGCAGTTTGAGAAGGTGGACAATTTGGGCTAAATTGTAGCTGCTTTCTTCAATATGTTGGACAACAAAATAACTTTGTTTACACTCGAGTCTTTTTGGTTTCTTAATTGATCCTCAAGTTTTTCTGATTGAAAAAATAACAACTTTAATTGACTCTTGAAAAAGGCTTTTAACAACTTTAATTGACCATTGGCTGCTGTTGATAACAATCCTCACAATAGATTCTTGGAGAACAATATCTCTTTGTTTGCATACTTCATCAACAAGCATAGGTATATCTTCCACATATACTACATCTTTTTAAACCTCTGTATGGTTAGCACCTTGCTGAAATGTCAACTGCTGAATGTAATAAAACTGATTTATTGAATTGCACTTTCAATTCAAACCAATCTCCTCATTGGTTTCAAATCCTGATCAACCAACATCTTTTCTTATTTCAGTCAACATACTTTTAATAACACATTCAGGTAAATCATGTATTTTTTTGATATTAAATACTGTGTCTAGACTAATCTTTTTTGGAGAGATACTCTCTCCAAGGTGTGCATGTAATGATATTCTACATGTTGATAGTTTAACCCTGTTTTTCATCCCCATCTTGACCTTACCCTGTTTTTCATCCCCACTAATTGTTTTGAGAACTTTTGATGCTACCTGTTCATACAATTTAAAATCTTTTGACATAATAATTTTTTCTAAATTTTTAGCAGTTGATTTCTATTGCAGGGGTGTCTAATACCTCTTCCTATATATTAAAAACACATTGAGGCATTAGCATAAGAACTTGAATTTGGACTTCTTTTTTTTTTTGCTGGGGTAAGATTGGGTCAATGTACTACCTTAAGTTCATCTCTATGTTATTTCTAGTATCCCTTGCAAGACTGTAGATTGGACATTTACATAGTTCAGACACCACTTGTATTCTGCCAAGCATTGAAATAGTAACTCTTCCACTTGGCCGGAAGATTTCTGCATTTTTAACATTTTTCCCTTTCTGTAAAAAAATTTTTATATCTTGCATTTAAGAAGCTAAAACTATTTTTACAAAAAGTGACAGATTTAAAATGATAATAAAAGATAAATACCTCTTCCTTATATATCACAGTCTTGCGCTTCAGACACATTCCAGTAGGAAAGGAGTTCACTTTAATATCAAAGCCTTTATCTGTATGCTTCTTTACTAGATTTTTTAAAGCAATTTAAACTGGATTTTGTAGGGATATACATTGTTTGTTCTTGTTGCAATATCCAAAACAGACTATACCTTTGTACTCCTGATGATTTCTTTTCTAATTCATTTACTTTTTTCAAATTTAATTTTTTTCTCCTAAAATACATGAAGTACTTTGCACACATTTTGAGTTTTAAATATATATGTATACATATATGTAAGTATATATAACAGATATAATTCTAAAAAACAAATGTATTCTCGTTATATTTTGAAATTTATTAGGCAATCTGTAGTACCAAAGACAACAAACTTTTGGTACCAATAAAAAAGCAAACAAATAAACATGAAATTTCAATTTAGGAGTGGGTTTAATTTTAATTTTTGGTTACGGTTATTTGAGTATGTCTTTCTGATATTTCTGCCAAAAAAAATCCCAAATACCTTCACCTTCAACCTAAATTCTCTATCTAGGAGCAGTGTGGAGTTGTTTTCTATACTATCAAAACTATTAAACACCTGCTTATCAGAGTCTTGATGTTGAGTCTACTGGAGTCTACTGAGGCATCTGTTATTCCTAGAGCGTTCTGACTCGTCTAACTACCTTACCACTTCATCTACCTTCCCACTTCATCTACCTTCCCACTAGTCTTTTTCTTATCATAAGCAATGTTTTTGAATCTTTAATTAACAAACACTTAATTTCTCATCTTGAATCCAACAACTTACTTTCTGATCATCAAAATAGATTTCAATCTTCTCGTTCTACTGTTCTGACTTATAATGATAATAACTGGTCTTATTGTTTTTTTAAAGTTAATTATTTATATTATATAGTTTACATTACTTGAATAAAATCCTTGTTAAAAATCTTGTGGTTTATTGTTAAAGCCAAATGTTGTTTCTAAGTGCATACGTTGTTTCCAATAAAATTATTGTTAAGATAATACCACTTTTGTAACATCCTTGTTCTCATTTTTTTTTAAAATGTTCTAATGGTCATACTTCCTTGGTTTTAAGTACCAGTTAAGTCATGTCAGAATTTTTTGTTTAGGTCTCTGAGATTGAGATGAGTACTGACACTGAGATGAGTAGCTTCAATATAAGTATCTATAGTATAGTATAGTCTATAAGTATCTATTATATATTTATTATCTAGTGTTTATATGGTCATTTCTCCTAAAAAAAAGCGGTAATAAGTCTTTTTACTAGTATTAGCAAAGTCTTTGAATCTTTAATTAATAAAGTTCTAACAGCTCACTTTGTTCTTAATAAATTTTGTTTCAACAATTTTGATTCTCTTGTTCTTCTGCTAATTTGTTAACCGTTATATAAAAAAAAATTCTACTGAATATTAGATAAAAACGGTAAAGCCAAGTATATTGCTCTTGACAATTTAAAAGTCAATAAAAAAAATAAAAATAAAATTTTTTTTATTTTACATACTTATATATATATATATATATATATATATATATATATATATATATATATATATATATATATATATATATATATATATATATATACATACATATATATATATATATATATATATATATATATATATATATATATATATATATATATATATATATATATATATATATATATATATAAAAGAAATACGTAAAAGAAATATCATTCAATGTGATATTTTATTGTATAAAAAAAAAATTTCAAAATAAAGACAAAACCGTCACTTGCAGAACAGCTTTAGAAGTACGTCTTAATAATTATATTTAATTATGTTTTATTAATCTAATACACTTAAATTACTAAAGTTTTTTCATTTTCTATTCATTAAACTGTACATTTGCCAAGTTTCTAGTATAATGAAATGCTAATTCCCTTTCTTATTTACATGTCAAGCTATAGTTTATTTTAAAACTTTTTATAATTATTTTATTGTCCTTCTCAACAACTATAGTAAATACTTGTGAAGTATACTCAGTTGCCCTAGCCTTGTTTTGAATCATAAATCTTTTCTATGTTACTTTATTTGGTAATGCATTTTTAATTATAAATATTACTAATTGCATTTTCAATTATAAATATTACCAGCTTTGTTCTGTTTCATAAAGTTGTTTACAACTTAAAGAACAGTATTTTCTCTTTTATTTACACTTTTGTCTTTAATTTGTTATACATAATTTTATTATAATTTTTTTTTTCGTTAAAATTTATAACAATTTTGTTATAAATAATTTTGACCATTTTTATCTTTAAATGATTAGAATTTATTATTAGGCTATAGCAATGAAATGTTATAGTGTAAGAAATTTAAAAAATTTATCAAATTGCAGGGCTCTAAATAGTTACTACCAATTTATTTGTGCCCATATCCAGTATAAAGACCAGATCAGGGTAGGTGCAACTAATCGTATCTTTCTTTTAATGATTGATGGAACCCCTTAGATAGTCCAATAGGATGGTTAAAGGAGGCACATATTTTTAACCGTAGTTTTAATCACCATAACTGAAAAAATAAGTTAGTAAAAAAACTATTTTTGTTGTAAACAATTGTTGTAAAGCTAAGGTCTAGCATTGTGTGTTAAGTATTTTAACATTTATTAATATATCATCATAGTAGTTACTTATACATATATGTATCATTAACAACTGTAATCTACATATATGTATCATTAACAACTGTAATCTACATATATGTATCATTAACAACTGTAATCTACATATATGTATCATTAACAACTGTAATCTACATATATGTATCATTAACAACTGTAATCTACATATATGTATCATTAACAACTGTAATCTACATATCTACAATCTATATACTTAACTTTTCCTAGACCAAGTCTTTCATTATTGTAGTCCTCTGACCATTCTTTTATGTGCTATAACTCTCTATAACTTCATCTCTATAACTTCTTTTATGTGCTATAATAACTCTCCTGCTATTATCCCAAGGAAGCAGTTTAATCAATTGTTTCATCCAATGTTGACATGTTGACATCCAAATGACTTCTGTTGCTGTAGTTATTTTTCCTTTAAACTAATAATTGTGGTCCAATTTGTGGTCTTGTTGAAAAATGGCATCTGCCAAAAATTTACTGCTTTTAGTTGTTTTTTTTAACTCTGGGGATTACTCTGACCTCTCTGACTATTTACCCAATATTATCCTAAATATATTTAGGTCTTTGAATCTTTCATTACCAAAATTCTTCGTTTTCAGTAGCTTCTTTGGTGCTACAAGGTTCCAACCTTAGTTCTGTATTGTTTCTCATCTATATTATGATCTTCCGGACTATATTACAATGGCTCTTTTTGCTGTCAACACATTTATGTGCTCCGGTGTTGACAAAAAGTGACCTTTTGATTGCTTAGAACAGCCAGCAAATTAAAAATGAATGTAAAACAGTTTCAACAAACAAAAACATTTAATTTTTTTGGCATTATTTTTATGCTTGTCATATATTATATGATTATTAGATAGTATTGTTTTATTAATACAGATTCTGCAGATCCATCAGAATATAATGATTTTTGTGAAGAAATAAATCTAATGAAAGGAATTGGATATCATAAAAATATTTTGAATATGATTGGTTGTTCAACAATTAAAAAACCTTTGTGTTTAATTGTTGAATACATGGAGAATGGAGATTTACTTAGTTTTTTGAGAAAAAGGCGTACAAAAGTAAGTTCTTTTAATTCTATGAAATTCAAAAATTCTATGAAAATGTTATTTTTAATTTAATGTTTATTTTTCTAGAAAAATAATAATTTTTAGCACTGTTGTTGTTTGAGCAATTTTTGGTTGGCAATAATTCAATCAATAAAATTTTTGAAAAGTGCTGTAATTTAAGAGCTATTAGAAAATCATCCAATAGGTTATTGGGAAAAATAAAAATAGGTTATTGGGCAAAATAACTTTAAAGCCGTATTTACAAATAAATAAAAACTATTCTTTTTTTTTTTTAAATAAAGCGTTTGTTTTTTTTAAAAATAGAAATCAGTTATTTCTTTTATTTAAAAGCTCCATTGTCTGCACAAGATCCTAGATTTGTTTTGAAACCTCAATCGTAAAATTTCAAATCAATTTCTTTTAGTTTTAGTTCAATGCAATAAATCAAGACTTAGCTGTTGAAGCCTTTCTTAGTCCTTAAAAGTTCTCAATTAGTTGTGCTTCAAGCACATTTAATGGTTATGATATTTAAAATGTAGGAAACAATGGCTCACCATAGTTGCAGTTTTTCGTATTAAAAATATCGGGTAAATTTTTCTTTTCCAAAAAAAACATTTTCAAGGCATGTTTTTTTGTTGTTTGTGTAGTATCTAGAATTTTCATATCACCTGCAAAACAAAACTTTTTATTTTCAGTGGCTAGAAGGAATTTTCATAGAGCAAGTTAACAAATTTTCTGGTTTTTTTTGTTGTTTTTTTATTTTGTTTTTTTTTTTGTTTTTTTTTGACATTTATTTTTCAATAATGTATTTGTTTTTCAATGGTGTATTTGAGTCTTTTCACTTTTTTTTCTGAAGACATTTTTTTATGCAAATAGGAAAAAGAAATTTTTATTTAAATTTATTTAGTTTTAGTAGTTTTGCATTTTTTAAATTTATTCATAAAATATGTATTTTTATAAATAAGAAAGTAATTACATCAAATAATTGCGGTAGTTTTGTTTTGACGGAGAAAAAAGCAAAAGAAAAAGAAAAGATTGCTGCCCCACCCCAAACCATCATTCGATGAAGCAGCACTCCTTTGTAGCAGCAGGGTATAAGATAGTCAATGTATGTACTGAAGCCCCAATTTATTTTTAATAAATTTTATTTAATTGCAGTTTATTTAATATTTTTTTCAAACTTTTAATATTGATATTGGATTTTTCATAGTTTCAGTATAGATCTTGGGTTTGCCACCATTTTGGTTTTGAATTCTTTTTGTAATATTTTAGAATATCTGGTTATAAACTTTGAAAGTTACTTAATGTTGTATTTTAGCGTTAAAAAAACTATTAGAGTTTCTTTGTGTTATATTTTAATATCGTATTTCAATGTTTTTTTATAACTATTAGAGTTTCTTAAGTTTACTTTTATTTTTATAGTTAATTATATTTTTATATTTTTTATATTTATTTTTTATTTTTATATTCATTTATATTATTAAAAACATGTTGTAAATGTACATTGAAGAAATCTGAGTTCTTATCATGCAATTTTTGTCACGACCAGGATACCCAAATTTAGGTTGCTCTGACTAAAAATGAAATTTTAGTCAGAACAAATGTGTGTCAGTGTCACGTTCTTGAATACTTTTTACTTCTTTCTTTCATCAAAAATTTAACTTTTAAACATTTTTAAACATTTGGAATGAAATTAGTTTTTTACAAATTTTAAACAAATTTCTAAAAAAATATCTTTTATGTGCCTTGTTAAAAATAAAAAACAATGATAGTAAAACTAAACACAAAATCATTCAATCTAATGTATTTTTAAATAGGAAAAACTGTTTAATGACAGGCATCATAATTTGCTTCATTTTTTGCAATAAAAACAAAATGATGTAATAACTATAATATTTTTTTAGCTTTTTGCATCAAAAGTTGATGCAGAGTGCAAAGTTGATGGAGCTGCAAGCTTTATCTACACACAAAGTTATCAAAACACTTTAGAGGTTTGTTTTTTTTTATAAAATTTTGTTCTTTTTTGACATTTAAAGCTGATTTTTTTATAGATTTAGTATTAAAATATTTTATAGACAATTATAAGTGAAAATTATTCTTCAGAAGTTATGCCAAATGAGATTGCCGTGGATGAAATTGGAAATATAACTCCAGAGGATTTGCTTTGTTTTGCATGGCAAGTGGCTTCGGGAATGGTATGTGTAAATGTCCTATTATACTGACAGGCCAAGAAATTATGGTTTTTAAAAAACTGAAGACGAATTTTTTTCTAGGAAGCATTTTCTTTTTTTTTTTTTTTTTTTTTTTTTAACTAGAAATGAGTTCATTAAATATTAATTTATATAAAATTAAAGATTTTAAAACTTACAATTAAGTAATAAATAAAATGATATATATAAATTATTAGAAAAAGTTTAACAAAAACTTCAAATATGTATATATATATATATATATATATATATATATATATATATATATATATATATATATATATATATATATATATATATATATATATATACATATATACATACATACACACACACAACACACATATATATGTGTAAATGCATGTTTAGATTTCCTATCATATGTATAAGTGTGTGTACATGTCTTCTGTCATGCTGAAATAGCATGCTGCAAGGTCTAAAAGAAATAGAGTTTAAATATGAAATTTCAAGTAATATGATGCTCATACCTGAAATGAACCACATGCTTTCAGTTTATCAGACCGACGCTCTAACCGATCAAGCTATAGACGTTGACGTTGATACAAAATAATAAATATAAATGTGTAATAAAATCAACAACAAAATTTACGGAAATGAAATTAAAATATGATCAAACAAAACAAAAACAAAGTACCCAAGTATGTGTGTGTATATATATATATATATATATATATATATATATATATATATATATATATATATATATATATATATATATATATATATATATTTTATATATATATATTATATATATTATATATATATATATATTATATACATATATATATGCATATATATATATATATGTTATATATATATATATATATATATATATATAAATATATATATATATATGTTATATATATATATATATATATATATATATATATATATATATATATATATATATATATATATATATCTTATACTGCTGATTTAGGTGAGCAGTGTGATATCATACTGAAATAGCCTGCTGGCAGGGCTTCAGTACATACGTTGACTGACAAATAGCCTGACTCACAGTGGAGTGCTGCTACATCGGCTGAGGGTTTAGGATGGGGAAGCAATCTTTTCATTTATTATTCTTTGTTTTCTTCTTTTTCTAAAAAACCCGTATCGATTCAGATGAGCAAAAAAAGTGAGCAAGTGCTCACATAAATATGCTATAGTAGATGTCTATATATATATATATATATATATATATATATATATATATATATATATATATATATATATATATATATATGTATTATCACACACATTGATGTTTGAGGGAAAAAACAAGATGAATAAGAGTATTGGTAGAAAAAAGAAAGAGAAGCAACGTTACAACAATGTGGTCATAGTTGGAGGTTGGCTGCAAATTCAGGCCCAACTATGTTTACAATGCGTTTTTGCACCATATCTAAAAGAGAAAGGGCATCATTAGAAGATCTGCCCCAGGTATGGCAACAGTATTCTATACAAAGACGGAATAGAATCGGAAGTAAGAAAGTGGCAAGCACGATAATGAGATGCAACCTTAGCAGATGCTAGTTTTGAAATGGATTTGATATACGGTTTCAAAGAAAGATCAGAAGTAAGAGTTAATCATGGAAGATGAAAAGTAGATGACTCATCGAGTACATCACCATTCATAAATATAGGAAGATCTGAATTATTGTGGTAAAGATTGACTTAAGAATTGGGTTTATCTGAATTAAAGTTCACCAGTCACTGTGAGCCCCTTGCTATAGAAGAAGTGAGATCCTTTTCAAGCTCAAATGCCCCCTCCAAGTGATCAGAGAGTGTTGGCTTCTGATCATGATAAGAACAAATGTTAGTATCATCAGCAAACAACACCACGTTAGATGTGAGAATATCTGGAAGATCATTAATGTAAATTAAAAAGAGTATAGGGCCAAGAATAGAACCTTGACGAACCCCTGATGTTACAGAATATGAAGAATAGTTCTGCCCATCGAGGACACTTTAATACTACAATTGGAAAGAACACTTTAATACTACAATTAGAAAGAAAGGATTCAACAATCTTAAAGAAGTTTCCTGATACACCGTAAGACAAAAGTTTATGGAGAAGACCAGAATACCAAACTTTAGTAAAAGCTTTAAAAATGTCAGGAGCGATAGCCTTAACCTCTCCACCTCTATCTAATGTACAATAAAACCTATTGATTATTACTGTTAGCAAATCGGCTGTAGAATGAGAAGATTGAAATCCGTATTGATGATCAAAAAGTAAGTTATTAGATTTATGATAAGAGATTAAGTATTTGTTAATTAAAGAATCAAAAACCTTGCTTACGATAGGAAGAAGGCTAATGGGACAATAGTTAGATGAGTCAGATTGCTCACCAGAGTTTTTGAAAATAGAAATACCAGATGCCGCTTTCCAGCATGTTGGAAAACAAGACTCTAATAAACACTTGTTAAATAGTTTTGAAAGTATAGATGACAGCTCCGGAGAACACTTCTGCAAGACTACAACAGGTATGTTGTCCAGACCACAAGCTGTAGAAGAGTCTTAGCAGGAAATCACTTTAGATACAGAAGCTGAAGTAATGTCAAGCAGTTGATTAACCTGTTTGTTGGCAATATCAGGTAGAGCGCAACTACTGGAATCAAGAGATGGTATTTATGAAAAGTTCTTAGCAAACAATTCAGCTTTGTCTTTTGGTTAGGTGACAAAATCTGAACCGTGCAAGAGAGGTGGAATAAAAGATTTGCCCTTATTATTGATACTGTTAAAGATATTCCAGAATTACAAGGTTTCATGACCTGAGAGTAGCAGGCTTTGGCGTTAGACAAAACCTTTTTTTAATGGTTTCTAGCAATAGTAAACAGACGTCTGTTTTCTGGAGAATTATTTTGCTATAAGATATGGAAGTAATGGTTTCGATTGGAAATTGCATCAGCACAATGTGAGGTAAACCATGGAGAAGACTGATGCTTGACTTGGAATTGTCAAGAGGGAATCAAAGGTTCCATGCCAGCCTGAATCCAAGAAGTTTGTAAGAGGCACATTTATCAGTAGGAAGACAAATTATTTCTACACAAGGGCTGTCACAAAGAAAATCACAGAAAGGGTCCCAGTCTGCGTTAAGGTAGTTGTAAAAGGTACAATGATAGGGGGATTCTGATGATGAAGAAGAATGATAAAATAATTTTAGAGAGATCAAACCGTGATCAGAAGCACCTAAGGGTGAGAGTGGAGAAACTGAGCACTGACTAGGATTAGAAACAAAACAAAAGTCGAGTAGAGAAAGTAAATGATTCTGGTTGTCTGGAAAATGAGTGGGAAAGTTGACTATTTGAGATAGAGGTTGAGAAAGGCAAAAAATGTGGGTCTTAATGCCTGGAGAGTCGCTGACATTAGAAGCAAGCCATTTAGTGTGATGAGCATTAAAGTCACCAACAATGCTCATATTGGCTGATGGATAAAGAGAAAGGGCTTGGTCAATTTGATTGAAAATAACATCGAAAAGAGTCCAATTTTGAGATAAAGGAGAGTGATATAGAACAAAAAGAAAGGTGATAGAGTGAAGTGGTGCTACACGAAAGCACATTAAAGAAAGTTGGTGGATTCAAACTTAGATTCCTGACAAATGGGGGAATTATTAGAAATGTAAATCCCTAGGCCAAGCATGTGACTATTGGAGCTTTACGAATTAAAGGAATATAACCATCAACACTAAAACCACAAAACAAGACAGCTGAACTCAAATTAGTCTCACAAAGACCTAGTTTGTCTGGTGAACTTTGCAAGAGATAAGCCTTAACAGAAGAAAAGTTACTTCGAAGACCACAAATATTAGTGAATGATAGATTTAGAGAACTTGGTGATGACGATAATTTTTGTGTTATATAATTTTTAAATTTGTTTAAGAAATTGACTCAAAGCATAGATAGTACTCTGTACACTATTTAATAGCCCAAGCACTTGGTTCATTACTATTATTAAACCTTAAGCTGTAACAAAGGCTACAAATGTGGCCTCAACAATTCACACCAAAAGTACGAAGAGGAATACCATTCATGCGCAGCTTGGCACTGTTAGTGCTCTGATATTTTATAGCTGTTAATGGAGTTAACTCTCTGAGAGCTACCACAGAGTTCGGGAAACCTGACTTCCAGTCGGCCTCAGAATCATAAAAGTGAGTTTTAGACTGTACCTTCATTAGGAGATAATAGAGTGAGTTGCCTAGTCATAAAACAGAGACACAAGCAAAACCCATGCATTGAGTCAAGAAGATCCAGCATTCTAAACTGGAAACAATATATTATAAATACATCTGCGCCAGCCTAATAGAGGAAGAAGGGGTGCAGGGCTGGTTAACAGATAGAGTCTGTTTACCCCTTAAGTCTTTGCCTAGGATGTCTTCTACAAGACAGTAGCCGGATGCATTTGACATCTGCCCAAGATGAGTAGTTTTATTGAGACACCATCTCTAGCCTTCACTCAACCAAGAGCCTCAAGGCATTGGGTGTTTTAATTCAGAGTTGGCTTTAATAAACCTATGCCTAAAAAAGTGTATCCTACAAGGCAGCAGGACATGGAGCAGGTTGTACTGGGTACATGTTTCCAGTAGCAGTATTACCTGACCTGATTCAAAATTAAGTAGTGGGTTTAAGTTAAATTACGTAGTGGGCTTAAAATTAAGTAGAGAGCAAATGTAAGTGAAACTCTATTTTCAGGGCCACATTATATTCACTAACGATGTTTCAAAGAACCTGATAAAAAATAGCTAACATCGCTTGTCAGGGATCCTTGCTATCTTTATCAGATCTTGTAGCCAGCAAGCGTTTATCTATATAGTAAATATAAATAATAAATATATATATATATATATATATATATATTCATTGTAAGAAAAAGGTCTTATAATCCAGTTAACCCCACAACAGTACGAGTGTATCGAAAAAAAATGTTTTTATAAAATTCCTTTGTCTGAGCTCTAAATATGTTCTATGTAATGAAATAACACTGAATTTAAACATTTTTTTAGGTCCCAAGCCTCTTTTTACATATGTATTAGACCCTCATTTATATGTAAAGTTCTTCAATAGTAGGTCAACCTGGTACTCAAAACAGCAAAACTGTATAAATATTTCAAAAGCAATAATTCGATTCCCACGTCCCTGGTAGTAGCACGCCTAACTTGTTTCTCAGTGCAGCTGTCTTGTTCAACAAGGTTTGTTTTTCAGAGTTATAGAGTTGAGAAAGAGTTGTCACCACAACTAAAGTAGCCTCCTCGACTGTAATGTCTTTCTTGGCCTTGGGGAGGTGAATTATCATTAAATAAAATTGTTTTGTGTAAAAATTATTATTTTAAAATTTATTTCATAAAAGTTATGAATTTCAAAACAAAAATTAAATGTGCTTTTTTACAAATTTTTGATGATTTTTTTATTCTTAATATGTTTAACAAAACAATTATGATTTTTAAAATTTTTATATATTTTCTTTTCTTGAGGTTGACCTACTTTTGGAGTTTTTTATATGTATTATTATTACTAGGGACCCTTTAAGGTAGAGTTAGTGGTGTTAAAAGGTCTTTGTCACCACTAAACATATTTTTTGTTTCGAAAGTTTTAAATTCAGTGTTATTATGCAGAACACATTTAGAGCTCAGACAAAGCAAGTTTTAAACTTTGTTGTTTTTCAATACACCCTAACCACCCTACTCACAGTGATAGCTGTCAAAAGAAAAATCTTTTTTTACTTTTTGAAATAAACTTTAGAACATCCATGTTTTTAAAATAAACATTCTAGTTTTTCAACATCGGAATGAAGCTGTAAACAGTTTTCGTAGATGTTTGATAGATATTTCGTAGACATTTCACAAAAGAAAAATTTATCGTTTTAGATTTTTTCACGCAGAACTTCAAAGGATAAAATATTGTTAGCTTTTAAAAAAGTTTCATCTTATTTTATATATTTTCATATTCATATATTTTCATTTTCATATTCATATATTTCAGCTGTATTTTGCTAAACAATGCTCTTATATCCGAAGATATTGTTGGCATTGGAACAACCTCAAACAGTATATATTAATATAAAGATTAATCCAAAGTAGTTCAAAAGTTCAACATTTTTGTGTACCGAAGTACTTCTCAAGCACTGAGTAGGCGGTGACTTGATATTCATTTGGAAGGTGTAAAAAGTTTCACCTTCCAAATAAAAAAAAAGATTTTATAATATTCTAGTTACCTCTGCATCCAGTGGCACAACATTTGAAAATCAAATTAAATTAATCTTAATATTAGGTTCTAAGAAATAAGCATATTAAATATATTTTTGATATAATTGAAGTTCATCACTTATTAGATTAATTTGCCACTTATTAACTTATTAATAAGTGATGAATTTCAAGTAATAAGTAATGATTAAGTTGCCACCTTTTTCTTTAATGCGTCATCAATAAGAAAAAAAGTTTTGTTTTAAAAACCCCTATGGTTACATTTTTTTTCTATTATATATTAAAATCTGTATGCAAATATACAAAAGAAAAATTGCAAATAAAGATAATATTATAGTTTAAAAAGTTAAAAAAATAAAGAATAAAAATCGCAGAAACCAGAGAAGACCACAAGGTCTTGTCACCAAGAACCACTAAAACCAAACTCACGAAAACTTTAATGGTTTGATATTACTTGCTCTGTCAGTATAATGGGCCGTATTTAAGTAGTGTTTCTTTTGTTTATACAGTTACTCTTGCATTTGTTTAGTTTATTTAATTATGTAGTTAGTCTTTCATTATTTTATATTTAAGGAATATCTTTCATGTATAAAACTTGTACATCGAGACCTTGCCGCAAGAAATATATTGGTTGGTGCTGAGAAAAACATCAAAATTTCTGATTTTGGCCTAACACGTAAAGTCAACGATGAATTAAATTACTTAGGTAGCAAAAATCGTCGTTTACCGGTTAAGTGGATGTCTGTTGAAGCCATATTTGACCAAACATTTACATCATACAGTGATGTGTAATATTTGACTTTTTATTTCTTTGTAATAGTCAGGGATGCGGAGTCCCAAAAGGACTCCTGCTTTATATCTCTACTTTTTCCAAGTCTGTAGTGTCCAGAAGCTCTAAACATGTTTGTTGACTTATTATCTGCTATAATAAAAACATTCATGAGATTTAATGACTTGAAACTTATTGTTTTTAACCCCGGAGTCCTGGAGTCCCGGAGTCCTTGCCGCCATTATACCTAAGGACTCCGGGCTCGAAAAATGATTGTTCCTCTAACTTAAAAGTCTTAATTTTTTTCCTATTAGTAGTCCATAAACATATTTATATTTTAGAGCTCCTGGATACCAAAAACTAGGATAAAGTAATCTTTTTGTGACTTTCAAATCCGGAGTCCTTTTTGGGACTCCGCATCCCTGGTAATAGTGATCTTTTTTTTATATTGTAAAATTTAAAAAACTTGTATTAACTTATATAACTATTAACTAATAAAAGATTTTGAAAATGTTTCAGATGGGCGTATGGCGTTGTTTTATATGAAATTGTTACGTTAGGTATGTGTAAACAATAAATAAATTTTGTATTTTTAATTTCTTTTTCTTTTTTTTTTTTTCGTTTTTGTATTACTGATTTTTTATTTTCTATCTAGGAGGTACACCATATCCATCAATCAATAACTGTGAACTTCTTGCTCTTTTAAAGTCTGGGTACAGAATGGATCGACCAGAAAACTGTTCAGAACTCTTGTAAATTATTTTTAAGCCTTTAAAACAAAGTATTTTAATTATCTAGTTAAAAGTGCGTCAAAAGATAACAAAATATGGAAACCTCAATGTTTTGTTATCTTTTGACCTCAATTTAATTATTTCTTTTTTTGCATTTCTAAAGAGGCTTAATTTTTTAAAATGAAATGAGACTTTTTCAAAACCTTGGATATCCAATTTGAACAAGTAACAAACTAGATTGATTTATATTACCGCTGTTCTACATATCTTTTAAAAGTTTTTAGACAAAAACTTCACAATCACTGATTTATTACTGATCTCTTTCAGTATAAAAACAAAGCTAAAATATGAACCCATTGTTTTAAATTCCATAGCAATACACCTGGTTTTAAAAGTTTTAGGGCATATTTCATGGCCTTATATTGGTTCGGCTATATCGCAATGAGTTTTAATGAAGTTTCTCTAAAAAACTTCGAACAAGTTTTAAAAGTTTCCATGATTATATATATAGTGTGAAACGGCCAATCAGGTCAAATAAAATTTCTCCACTGCAACTTCTGCGTATTGCAAAAAAAGGAAGGGGCTAAAGACCCTGCTTTGAATGAATGGCACTGCTTGTTTTATGAGTTTTAATCGGAGTGATTACCTAAGTAGCAAACAATATTGACGCAATATTATTCACAGTATATAAACTATTTAAACAATATTGAGTCAATATTAATTGCTATTCAGTTAGCAGCCTAAGGCGAAGGACAAAACCTTACTGTCGTCTCAGACAAACAACAATGTTTTTTGTAACTTGGCTAATGTGCCTTACCTCATTTGCCCTACTTGCTTAAATTATCGTTAAAATAGACACAAATAAAAATATTGTAAATAATTTTTAGGTTTTTAATTGTAATTGCACATGTGCTTACGTTCTAGAAATACTTTTTTATACATTTTATAAACAATTTTAGATATGACATCATGTTACACTGTTGGAACGAAGATCCGTTAAAGAGACCAACATTTACTGAGATTCGTGAGCGTTTTGATGAAATAATTTCTCAAAATGAATCCTATTTCAACTTTGAAATTGATGAAAAGAATATGTTTTATAACGTCGCTTCGTTTAAAAGTCTTTCATCTGAAACAGGTATGGCACTTCAAGAAAAAACCTTACAAGTGTCCCTACATTCTGAATCAAATAAAGATGTTGAAATAACTAACGAAAAACAAATTTATTTTTCGAATGAAAACTTTGCAAGTCCAGAATTTTCTAAATCTGAAATAAAAACTTCCCCGTCTGCAGGATTATTTAATTATGCATTTCATGAAGAAATAACGGAAATTTAATGATGAAATTTAATGTTACATAATGATTGTTCAAGTAATAGTTATGAAATATTCATCTTGTTTCTCCCCGCAGCGACCTTGTTTGCCTAGGTTGGTGCTTCGGAGTTGAGAGAGGGTTGTAATCACAATAAAGTAGCCTCTTCGACTTTAGTGGCTTTCTTGGCTTTGGCCAAGTGAATTATAAAAAAAAAAGCACTAGATATATAAAATAGATAAACTAAAATTATTTAATAATTTTTTGTTTCCAATTAAATTAAATTTTTTTTTTTTTTTTTTTTTTACACACTAAGAATTTTTTTTTCAGTTAGACAATTTTCCCTGGTAAGAATTACTTGAATAAAACTCATTTGGTCTGAAGTTCACCAAGGAATCAGTCTGAGTCAGCATATTTTTGGACTGATTTGAAATATGTTGTAACCCATTGTAAACACTAATTATGATAAATTGAAATTCGAATATATATTTTGTAATGAACACATTAGGTCGAAATTTTTAATATTAAATTTTGAAAATAAAAAAAATTCAAATTTGAACAAAAAAGCTGATATTAACATTTAAAATTTGTCCAGTATAAGAAAATCAAATGTGTTTACAATATATAAAATTAACTCTATAAATCAAAATTAAACAATCCGGTCAGAATTTAATATACCATCTGATTGCTGAAGTGACTCCTATTTATAAAGAGGGCGATCAATCTAAAATAACAAACTATCGCCCCATCTCTGTGCTTTCTATATTTTCGAAAGTTTTAGAAAGAATTATGTGTAACAGAGTATACAAACATCTTGACAAAAACAACTTTCTATACGCTAATCAGTTTGGTTTTAAAAAGGATAACTCAACGGAGCATGCCATTTGTAAATGAAATCTCAAAGTCTTTTGAACAATCAAAATATACTTTAGATATTTTTATTGACTAATCGAAAGCCTTCGATACGGTCAACCATCACTTGAAAAGCTGAAATACTATGGAATAAATAAACAAGTGTTAAGGTGGTTCAAAAGTTACTTATCGAATAGAAAACAATTTGTTATAGGTAATGACAGCTATCAAAACAATTGTCTAAATATAACATGCGGGGTTTTACAAGGTTCAATCCTTGGACTACTCCTTTTTTTAATCTATATAAACGATCTAAATAAAGCAATTAATCTGATGAGCATCATGTTCGCAGATGATACTAATTTATTTGTCACAAAGAGTAATATTTACGAACTTTTTGCTACAGCAAATAAAGAACTGAAAAATTATCCCACTCAAATCTAATAAACTAACACTAGACACCGAAAAAACTAAATGGACACTTTTTCATTCGCTTAATAAAAAAATTCCTTACCCTCAAACTTGCCTCAAATCTTTATTGACAATATTGAAATTAAAAGAGATCCCGTCACCAAATTTCTGGGTGTTTATCTCGATGAGAACATTACTTGGAATCAACACATTAATTATATATGCTCTAAAGTCTCTAAAAACATTGGAGTTTTATACAAAGCTCGAAATTATCTCAATAAGATAAATTTAAGAGAACTCTATTTCTCATTTATTCATTGTTACTTAAACTATGCAAATATTGCCTGGGGAAGTACTGAAAAAAGTAAACTACAACGTGTTTATCGCTGTCAGAAACGGGCAATTTGCATAATTAACTTTGCTGATCGTTTTTCTCATGTAAACCTTACTTTATTGAAATGAGAATTATATATATGAACTCAACCTTATAAAAATTTTATGTTTTGTTTATATGTGGAAAAACAATCTATCTCCTCCAGTCTTTGAAGATCTCTTCAATTTAAAACCAACCAACAAATACGAACTTAGAAACATAAATTTTTTAGAAAAACTTTTTTGTCACACAAATTTTAATCAATTCTGTCTTGCCTATCGTGCGCCACACCTGTGGAATAAACTTGTTTTGCCAAATTTTGATTTTGATCTATCTAATTCTCTTCATCTTTTTTAAAAACAAAGCAAAAAATTTTATTTTTTCTCAAGATAACATTTTACAATATTACTAATCACTTGAAAAAATTTAATTTGTTTTTATTTTAACTTGTGAACTTTTTTTTTCTTATTTCTTTCTCATGTTTTGTATTTTATATTGTTTACAATATTTTGCAAGTTTATATTATTTACAGTTTAACTCGTGTAAAAGATTTATATATATGTATTCTTCATAATACCTTGCACTTCACAATTATTGTAAATAAAAAAATATTAAAAAAGATGTAAAAAACTATTTATTTTATTATATTTTATAAGGTCCCGATGACAAGATCCTTGTGATCTTCTTTGGGAAACCTAGTTTATATTGTTAGTCTGCTATATTTGTAATCTGCTATATTTGTAAAAGTATTTTAACAGTTTATTTTATTGTATAACGACTGACTTTGTAAACTGAAATAATAAAAAAATTAAAAAAAAAAAAAAAAGGTGCCTTTTTTTTTTTGGTTTGGTAACATATTTGTTTTTTTCCACAACTTGCATAATGTTCTGGAATGTATTTACTTTTTTAGCAATTCCCACAAAGTCAATACAAAGATTTAGTTTACATTCAGCAGAGTTGTGGCAGCCGCTATAAATGGCAAGCCGATAATTTTCCGAAACTTTTAGCCACGTTAAAAGTAGCAAGTCATCGGCCATAGAAAAAGTCTGTTCAATACATTTTGCATCGAAACACAGCCTGCAGTTATTTTGCATCGAAACACAGCCCCAATGTTTGATGCTGTTGTGTCGATAATCATGCCTGCCACACAAACTTCACAATTCCACTCTTCCAGTAATTCATAAGTTGCATTTGCAACGTATGAACTACTCGAAGATAGTCCAGAAGATGGGGCCACCAAATTCGACGGTCGCATCTTCTCAGTAAATTTATATGACAGCGCTGGTACATCCAGCAATTTTATACCTAAACATCCTGAATGCAAATAATTGTCGCATTAGAACTAATTCAAAAAGTAGCAGATCCCCTTAAAATAAAGTTGCTTAAGGTGGTCAACCCCAATTCAAAACGTATTTTAATTTTTTTTTTTTTTTATATTTTATAAAAAGTAATTTTTTTTTATTTCAATCATTGAAGAACATAATTAGTGCTTACATTTTACCTAACATTTTAGAGACTTTGTTAACCTAACAACGCCCATAGCAACCTTTTTTTTCAAGATAATTTAATAATGATCACATCAAAAACCAATATACATTTAATCATAGTATAAAAATAATGCTTTTTGGTAACCTTTTACTATATTTTAAAATCTTTGTCGCAAAAGTTTGATATATATAAGACTGTAGAGTGATGTGTAAAGTAAGAACAGCAGTGTAAACTTTTCAAGTTATATATAGAAGTTATTCAATGATAAATTAATATAAAAGTAAAATAGTGTTTAGAAAAAGTTTCAAGATTTACCAAATATATTTAAAAAAAATTTTTTAGAGGAAACCAACATGTTACCAATTAAAGTATAGACATTTTTAATCAAACCTCTGTTTTCAACTAAAAAGAAAGTGGAAGTCAAAAATAAAAAGCAAGATAATGCTGAGTTTCATAATGTAGAAAAAAAACTTGAAGGATAAATTACAGAAGATAATTATAATATAATTATAAACTTTATTGTTTTAAAGACAATTTTTAATGATTGTTAATGTAGTGAATATTGTTCATTAAATGGAAAGTTATTACTAAAAGACAATTTATAAAATAAAAATGGGTTCTCACTTGCAGTTTTCATTTGATATTCGCAAGTTCTCTGCAAACTTTGATAAATCACTTGCAAGCCTTTAAACCAATTTTAACTTTTCCTGGAAAATATGTTGCTGCTGTAAAGTCAAATGCTACTGTGGCTTTTAGAGAATTTGGAAAATGTCATCAATCTTTGTGTACTTTTGCATCATTTATGAATATGCCACCAAGTTTTTTCATAAGTCATATACTGCCTGTAACAGTTTGATAAACTAAAAAACTTATTTAAATACAAAACAATATTAGGCCTTTAATTAGCCTTTCACAAAATTTTAAAACCAATTTTCTGAGATTTATCTAATCAAGATTTACTAAAAAGTGTCTTTGCAATAAAATACAGAACAGTAATGAAAACTTCAATGATGTTATTTAGAAAAAATGTCTTAAGGATATATATATATATATATATATATATATATATATATATATATATATATATATATATATATATATATATATATATATATATATATATATCTATATGTATATATATATATATATATATATATATATATATATATATATATATATATATATATATATATAGATAAAAAGAAATATATATATATATATAAATAAAAATATATATATATATAAATAAAAATATATATATATATATAAATAAAAATATATATATATATATGAATATATATATATATATATATATGAATATATATATATATATATATATATATATATATATATATATATTGGTAAAAGGTTTTTAAAATTATCATTGAATTCTACTATTAATCCATTCAATAATTCATTGTGGCTGGATAGCTCAGTTGGTTAGAGCGTCAAACGGAAAGTTAAAACCTGGGCTGTTGTACAATACGGGTTCAAATCCTGCCATCGCCAACTCAGCACTTGAGTAGTGCTTCTGTACGCAAAAATGTTGGTCAATAACGGACGTTACTTTGGATTAGTCTTAATGACTAATTGTGGCTGTTCCTATGCTAAGCTAACAATATCTTCGGATAAAAACATTGTATAGAAAAATATAGCATGAAAATTCAAATGAAATAAGATAATAATGGTTTTCAAGGAGTAATTAATGTTTTAAAAGCTTGAAGCGTAGATAATGGAAGGTTTTAATAAAGCTACTAAGTTAAACGATGTGTTGCATATATCAAAAGCAAAGTATCCTTTTATATCTAACAACAAAAGCAAAGTAAAGCCAGAAGCTGAGAGGAATTAAAAATGATTCTTGGATAAATAAGCAGAAATAAAAGCAATTCTTTTTTATGAATCTGAAACATTTTATTTGTAATTTTATTATTGTTTTTCGATTATCTCCATATTAGATTTATCTCCATATTATCTCCATGATAGTTCTATAGCAAATCTGATAATGTTAAAAAAGGATATCTCCAGGTTTATTCATTTTTTTTTAAATTTAAGTAGACTAATTTGAAAAATGAAATTTAATAATTAAAGAAATTCATTAAAATCGGGGTTGACCATCTTAAAATGTTGCTATTATACATCAATTGCAATTAAATTTTATTTGATATCAATTAAACTTTTTTAATTAAATTAAAAATTTCGAAAAAAAAGTAATTAAGTAATTAGACATTTAAACAGCCATTTTAAGAAAACGTGATTATACAAATGTTATTGACTTCAAATTTTCAGGATGTGTTAGGATTACTAAATCCTAACAAATCCTGAAAATGTTGAAGTCTTTTATGTCATACAACCTATTCGAGTCAATTTTTTTTTATGGTCTGTTTGTCCATAAATCGACTGGTTTTTATCTTCATTTTTTGTAAAACTTCATATATCACACTTGCTCCATCATTAAACTCAAAGACAGATGATACTGCAATTTTAAAAATATTTCGACTTACATAAACATCTTAAGGACATTTTTTCCAAATGAAATTTTTAATTGCTCTATTATTATTTAGTGTCTGTCCATACAAACATTTAGATTACATCTATCTCAAGTCTTGAAAAATGGGTTTTAAAATTTTATTTATTGCTAATGTAAGATTTAATCTTTGTAATTTGATTTACTTGTTAGTTAATTTAATATTAGCTATTTATATATAATATAGGTAGTATAAAAAGGGCGTTCTGGCTCATAAAAAAAGTGCATTTTCAAAATAAGTGTGTGAGCTAGAAAGTATGGTATCATTTCAACTATATTCAAAAATAAAATAATATATAAGGTAATGGGAGTATAACAACCATAATATATTAATATATTATGGTTACATCAGTTTCATAAATGAAATTTAGCTCAAGCGTAAATGTAATCTACTTTGCATTAGGTCTTTCAGACCCATAAGAAGTAGTTCTTCGAACTTAGCTACGCATAATAGTAAATTACTCCTTTTAATTCAAAAAGCATTTCCTATTACATCAGACTTATCAATTCTTTATTATCAACAAATGATTTAAACGAATCAGGATACCCATACCACTTTACTAATGAATCTTTTTTTAAGTTTACGAATAACTTTTTTAATCCTAAATAAGTTTTGATCTGTTTTTTGCATTTCTTGTTCATAAAAAGTACCTTGTATTTCTTCACTATTATCGTCAGTTATTTTATACGTTGGTGAATCTGTGAACTGAACTTGTGACACTGTAAAAACTTCTTCAGTCCATCTCGGTGTGTATCCTTTTTCAAACGTTCCTTTCTTTTTAGTTATCCTAACTCTATCACCAATTGAACACTTTGGTCTTACAGACTTTGATCGTACAATTCTATTTAGATTGAACCAAACAATATTTTCATTCTTTTTAGCGCTAAAAAGTACTTAAACATTTTATCTTTCATTTTTCTATTCCATCGTTCAACTACGCAACTTTTTTCTTCATTTTCAGTTGAGTATAACTCAACACCTAGAGCTTTAACATGCTTATTATAAAATTTTAAGCCTTTATCTACCCATATTTTTTGACATTTTCTTTCGTGGAAGATTTTATTTAAAGCATTAGCAACATCAACTCCAGTTTTACTTTTCAATGGAACAATCCATCCATACTTTGAAAAAATATCTATCATCATTAATAAGTATTTTATACCGTCATTGAATTTGGAGAAAGATTGCATGTCAACTAAATCAGCAGCCCATATTTCATCGATTCCATTTACAATCACTTTTCTTTTTCTGAAATGTTTTATAACTGGTCTATGAAGTTCGTTTGCAAGTTTGTCAGTCCATTTCAGATCCTTCGGATCCATAAGAATTAAGTTTTTTTCTTTGATCGTTTGTATTTTTTTTTTTTTTTTTTTAGCACCTAATTCATATGGGTCTGAAAGACCTAACCCAAATTTTTCTTTAGATGCTATAATAGGTTTTATAATACCTCGTTCAATTCTTTCACGTATTGTTGGATTTTTTATAGAATCCATTTCTTCGATCATAATTTTGTCAACTAAATTTCTTTTTGCAGTATAATTGAAGTATTTATAAGCAAGATCGTGTAGTAAGCTGCATTATCAACTCTACCTATAGGTTTACTCCATTTTTTATATGCGTCAGTTGAAGTTAATCGTTCATCTAAATTAGTACCAGGACCAGCAAAGTTCATTCCAGGTAAATGCATTTCACCAGGGAACTTTGCCCATGGTAATTTTATTTTTTTAGTTATTGAATTAATTGAACTCACTAAATTTCCTCCTTTTTTTGATGATACAAATTGAGTTTTTGTTGTTCCACAAATAACCACAAATATGCAAAGTTCCACGTTGCATATTTCTATTGTTTTTACTCACAACATTTTGCAAGTTTAGTGTATTTGTTTTGTTTCTACATTTGACACAGTACATTTTTATATATAAAAAAAAATCTTATATATAAAAATGGATATTATAGATTATTCATGAAAAGTAAAAAAAATAAGCAAAGTAATAACAAGTTGTTACTAAAAAGTATAAGAGGAATTATTGTTGGAAAGTCGGGTTGTGGAAAAACTACTTTATTATTAAATCTAATTTTAAGACCTGGTTGGTTAGATTATAATAATTTACAAGTTTTTGGAAAGTCTCATTTTCAACCAGAATATTAAATATTAAAAAGCTCTTTTGAAAAAAAATTGACAAAAAAAATTATTAATTAACTATTTAAGCTACAAGACCAAATAGAAAAATTTAATGCAAATCCAGATTTTGTAATTGAAGAAGTTTCAAAAATTTGAAAGATAAAGCAGATATGGAGTGTAAGTTTATTGAAACAGATGAAGATGTACCAAATCCTGAGGATCTTGATATTAACAAGAATAATTTGATGATATTTGATGATTTGCAATTAACAAAACAAAATAAGTGAAAAAAATATTATATAAAAGGAAGACATAGTAATGTAGATTGTTTCTATCTTGCACAAAATTACTTTATGTTACCTAGACAAACTATTAAAGAAAATGCCAATTTTATTTGCTTATTTCCTCAAGATGCAAAGAATTTAAGTCATATTTATAGAGATCATGTTTGTAGTGATATGAACAAAGATGAGTTTAAAAGATTTTGTAATCATGCTTGGTCAGAACCTCATGGATTTTTAGTCATAGATTTATCTTCTAAAATAGATAATGGAAAATATAGAAATGGATTAGATAATTTTTATTTTCCATCTAAAGTTTAAACTTTTTTGTATATAAAAAATGAATATAATATTGAATGATAAAAGTAGTCATATAAAAGAGAAGTTTGCTCCTATTATACAACTAAGTGGAGATAAAGATTACGAAATGGCATTAGTTGGTCTTGATACATTCTACAGTTTTCCAAATGTTGATTCTTCAAATAACAATTTTAGATATAGTTCAGATAATGGAGCAACTTAGATAGATATAAACATTCTAGAAGTAGTTATGAGATTGATGATATAAATAAGTATATTGTGGAAAAAATTACTGAAAATAGTAAAATTATTAATGGAGTTGAAACTAGTATTATATTTTCAGCAGATAATAACACATTGAAAACAACTTTAAATATTGAAGCTGGTTATAAAGTTGATTTTAGATCTATAAATTCAATTAGATCTATTCTTGGTTTTAACAGTCAAGTATATTCAACAGGATCTCATGAATCAGATAATATAGTAAACATTTTAAGTATTAATAGCATAAGTATAACAAATGATATAATAGCATCATCATATGTAAATGGAACGACAGAAAACGTTATATATTCATTTTTTCCAAGTGTTGGTCCTGGATATAAAGTTATTCAAGAGCTATTCAACTTAATTTACTTACCAATAACACTGAAAACAATTTCAAAGATAGAGACTAAACTGGTTGATCAAGATGGAAATCTGATAAATTTACGAGGAGAAAAATTAGCTATTCGATTTCATATAAGAGAAAAATAATAATCTAACTTTAACAAAATGAGTAAATATACTAATATTAAAGTAAATCTTTCACAAAACCAAATAAAAAAATTAAAAATGCAATTGAAGATGGTTATGGAGCTAGTATTAAGTTATCACATTCAGATCTAAATGGTGAGCATGTATTAGCTGTAACAACAACACAATTGAATAGAATTAGAAAAGCATATGAAAAAGGTACTGTTGTATCAATTATTTTAAGTAAAACACAACTAGTTCACAATTCTAAAATAGAAGGTGGATTTATTGGTGCACTTTTACCGTTTCTTGGTTCTTTAGCATCAAGAATTATACCACCATTTGCAAAAGGACTGCTTTCAGGAGTAGGTTCAGCAGCTGAATCAGCTATGGTTGATAAAATTGCTGGAAATGGTATTGTGTACATAAAAAAGAAGGGACAAGGAGTTAAATTAACATGTGCAGGATCTGGTTTATATTTGAGACCATGGAGTAAAGGAAGTTCTGTAGGTGATGGATTGTACTTACGTAAGGAAAATGGTTATACATCAACAGGATCAGGTTTATTATTAGGACCAAATTCTCCATTTGCTAATATTCCATTTTTAAATATGATTCTTTGATTTTCAAATTATATATAATAAAATTTATATATAATAAAATGTCAAATAGCATGCCAGTGCATAAATTTATAAACAAATATAAACAACCGGAACCATTTCCTATAGTTTTTAAACCACATAAAAATTTACAGCATCCTGCAATATTAATAAATGGAAGATATGATGTATTTGCACAACAAGATATTAAAATAGGTTTTAAGTCACAAAAAAGTGTTTCTTTAAAGTTTGGTATATCTATAAGAAAAGGTGTTGCGTTAGTTTCATTAAAAAGTGAACTTAAATTAAAAATGTTAAGTTTTCAAAATTCTGTAATAGCAGAGTTTGTTGATGACATTGTAGTAATTATTAATAATAGTACAGTTGATGATGTAATAATTAAAAAAGGAGATTGTTTTTGTTCTGTTAATCTATTGTGTTAGTTTTTTTATTTTTTTATTAAAAATGGAATACAATAATAAAATGTACAATAACATTTATTCAGCTATACCTACTGAGAATAACAATATTTACCCTGTTCTTCCTAATGCACCTGAAGAAAAATCATATCGATTACAAAAAATTGGCGAGATTCAAAAAGAAATAGAGCGTGAGAGAGAAAAGAGAATAACGCTAAGTAAAAAATATCATAGAGCTGTAAAAATAATTTCTGCAATTGATAATTCATTACTAGCAAGCACTATGGCACTTGGAACTATTGGAATTGGTTTTTTATCAACAATAATTGCAGCACAAGTAGTTATTTCATGTGAAGGTGCAGCATTAGGAGCAGGTGTATTATCAATAATAGGCGGACAAGTTAATAAAAAAATGAATTTAAAAGCAGAAAAGCATGAAAAGATTAAAGTGCTTGCTGATTCAAAACTAATACAATAAGCATTTATATTTCCAAAGCTTTAGTAAATGGGCATATAGATGACAAGGAATTTGAGTTAATACTTGGTGAACTTGAAAATATTCAGACAATGATGGAGCAAATTAGAACTAAAGTTAAAAATGAAATTGATGAACCAACAAAATTGTCACTAATCGACCAAGGGAGAGAAGAAGCTATTAAAGTAATTCAAAGTAGGTTTAATAAAAAAATAGTCACTTAACATTTTATTGACAAATAATAAGATATGCAACATTTATATCCGTTCTATTTAGAATGTAGTAAACGTGAAAGAGATTTAAATAAAAAAAATATTTGAAACTTCTTGGATTTGGAAAAGGAGGTTTTATTGTTGATTCAGGAAGTCAATCAACTTATAGTGATGATGAGAGAAATAAAGTTTATAAACTTATCTGGAATGAAGATAGTGATTTTTATTGTGTAGAAAGAGACATTAAAGAATCACTTAAACAATGGAATAATGTTAAAAAACAGGATAAATTAAGAATTATAGATAAATATGTACTTCAATGAGAGTGTGATTTCAAAGAAAAAAAAATTCATAAAAAGTATTTTATCAATGGCACTTATATTATGACTATTAGAAACAAATGATATCATTTATAAAGACTTTGAGATTAAAAAGAATTGTGGAACGTTTAATATTGATTATTTAAATAGTTTGCTAAAACGTAAAACCTAAAACGTAACGTAAAACGTAAAACGTAAATCATAAAACACAACATAAACTTTTATGCTATGTTTTTAATCTTTTTTATATAAAAACAAAATGTCATTTTTAAAAATTACAGACACTGAAAAGAGAGATAAAATTGTAAAAGAATTATCAGAGAGTAAAAAAAGAATACAGCAGAATGATCTTAGTGAAAAAATTGGAGATTCTAATTTGCAGATAGACTTGTCAAAATTGTACAAGCCATTAATTGATAGTCAAATAAAGGAGGATATATCTAAATTGCAAGATCAAGCTAATCAATTTGCTCTTACCTTTTCAAATGCATATCCTGAAATACTTACTTATGGATCTAAAGAAATACTTCTTATGGATCCGAAGGATCTGATGCCTTCTGATGAATTTTTAAAGTTGGGAAAAATTGCAACAGACTTTCTTAGGATGTATACTTATAGTAAAAAGTCTACAGACACTACATTTGAAATACATTCTAAAGAGGGTAAATTTTTTATAGGAAAAGCTCCAATATTAATTAATAACGATGATATAGATATAAATGGAATAAAATACATAGGTACTCCTGGTCTTTGGGACTTGATAGCAAAGTTTAATCCTAATAAAGGAGTATACAATGAAGATGATCTTAAAAAATATCAAGATATATTAATACAAACAGATGCAATTACTTCTGAAAACCCATACAAATCAAAGTCTTCTCGTAGTGTAAAATACAGAGAAATAATATCACCTATTTGGAAGGACATAAAAGAAAATAGGAAGCGTGAATCAAGAGGAAAATGAATTGGAGGTAGAGTACAAACTATAATTCTTCCTAGTGACCCTGATGCATTAGTTGATCGTCTTTATTTGTGTATAGCTGCATGGAAAGCAGGTAACAGTGGAGCAAGAAATGAAGGTGTTGCAATTTGTGATGAATTATTACGGCAAAATGAAATAGATATTGAACAGTATAAAGCAGTACAAAATCTTTTATAACTATATCCCATTGTATATAAAAAAAATTATAGTACATAAAAAAATGCTAATTAATAATAATAAGAGATATAAAAAAATATATGTTGTTGGAGGAAGTGGTATATTTGACATAAAAAATTTATTTAAACGAGCAGCACCATCAAATGTTACAAGAGTGTCATCAGCTATGTTGAAAAAGATGGCTGCTACTGATTTAGGAAAAACTGAAATAAATGCTGCTAAATCAGCAGGAAAAGAACTTTCAAGATTGGCGATAGAAGCTGCTACAAATGCTGCAGTTAAAAAAGGAAAACAATTAATTGATAAAGCATCTTCAAAAAAAGCTTCACAACCTGTTATTAGTGAAAAAAGTAAAGAAATACTTTCAAATTTGATAGCATCTGGGTCTAATGATCTAAAAAATAATGAAGATGAAGTAAAAAAAGTACCGTGCAAAGGTCGCTCATGCAAAGTATCAAATAAAAATGTTGTAAGAATAGAAGATCTAGTTAAAATGGGACGCGGACTTCGAATTGCGTAAATTTATCTTTCGTAAAATTTTTTATATCATTTTTTAAGAATTGTCAATTAAAAAATTTTTTTTTATATTGTATATAAAAAAATAAAATGACGACTTCTGAAGTATTTAATTTTACAGAAATTCCAGTAATAGATAATGGAATTGAAAGATGTGAAGATTGTGAATATGAACCCATTGTTGGAACAAACCTAAATAGTGGAGACTTAAAAATTATCGTTCCAGAACAAAATTTGTTTTCATGCAATTATTTGCTAAAATATCATAACAATTAGCAAACCAAGATATAAAAACTATTTATTTTCCAGGTCAAGCAACTACAATGCTAGGATTGCTTAATTATTCAAATGACTTTCAATCAGCGCAAGGATTAAATCAATTGTGGTATAAAGATACTGCATCAACAGCAGTACTTGCTGATAACACAGGGTTTGCAGCAAGGCAACAATACATAATTCAAATACCAACTACAAACGGAACATTTTCATTTTGCGTACCTTTAAGACACATTTTTGGATTCTGTGATGATTACGACAAAGTTATTTATGGACTTAAACATACAATAATTCTTACAAGACAAAGTGATAGTAATGCAATTTTTAGACTTGCTGCTACAGCTGCAGGAAAAGTTAATTTTACTAAAATATCATTGTTTATTCCAAGTGTGACACCATCACTTGAAGAAGAGAAAAAAATTGATTATGACATTAAAAGAAAAGTGAAAGCTCCATTAAGTTTTAGAATGCGTCAGTGTGATACTACAACTGTTCAACAAGCTACTTCATTTGGTTGGCAATTAAGTTGTACTGAAATTCCAAGATATGTTACTGTCGCATTTCAAACAAATAGAGCTAACGGAGACCAAACTGTCAATTCGGCATTATTTGATCATTGTGACTTGAAAAATATTTACATTATTTATAATCATAGTACTTGCCAATATCCCGCCCTTAATTATTATTTCTCATTTCCAAATCAGCAATTTTCAAGAATTTATAGAGATGCATCAATGTTTAAAGAAAGATTTTATAGAATGAATAAAATTATTGCAAACAGCAATATAACTCCTTCTGACTATAAAGATTTATACCCAATCTTTGTTTTTGATGTTAGCAAACAATCAGAAAAATTAAAATCAGCTACAGTACAACTACAAATTAAAGCATATTTTAATACAACTGTACCAGCAAATACTCAAGCATATGCTCTTGTAATATCTGATAAGATGATGAAGCTTGAATCAGATGGTAATAAATTTGATGTTAAATCAAATTTTTTGAAAATTAAATTTTTTGAAAATTATTTAAATTTTTTTTCTTTATATAATAAAAATGTATTATACAAAGAAAAGTTTAAAAAGTTTATTAGAAGAAAATAACATTTCAAAAACATCTGACAATATCGCTACATTGCTAATGATTGCAATGGAAAATGGGTTAGTAGATAAAGAATCTATTATTTCTCAAGTGAAAGAAGTAACTATTAAAAGATCAGTTGGAAGACCTAGAATACATACAGTAAAAGATGTTGATGAGAAAAGATCAGTTGGAAGACCTAGAATACATCTAGTAAAAGAAGAGAAAAAAGAAATAGATCCAAAATATGAAAGATTAAAAACAATTAAGAAAAAACCAGTCACTATTAAATTAACAAACATGGAAACAGGAGAAGAAACAGTATATAAATTCTTATATAGTGCTATGCGTGGAACTGGTCATGGATATAGATATCTTGAAATGCGTGATGGTAAGATTGATAATGGTTATACGATTGAAATATCAAATCCTGAAAAACTAAGAAAAAAAATCTTGATATATAAAAAATGGGATCTAATAATTTATCTGAAAATCTAAATGCAACTGAAATATTAAAAAACAATTTAGATAAAATAAATTGGTATCAGTTATCTAGAAATCCAAATGCGATTGAAATATTAAAAGATAATTTAGATAAAGTTAATTGGTGGCGATTATCTGAAAATCCAAATGCAATTGAAATATTAAAAAATAATCTAGATAAAATAGATTGAGTTTCGATTTCCAGAAATCCAAATGCAATTGAAATATTAAAAAACAATTTAGTTAAAGTAGATTGGTATAAGTTATTTCAAAATCCAAATGCGATTGAAATATTAAAGGATAATTTAGATAAAGTAAACTGGTTTATGTTATCTGCACATCCTAATGCAATTGAAATATTAAAAAAACAATTTAGATAAAGTAAAATGGGAATGGTTATCTAAAAATCCAAAGGCGATTGAATTATTATCTTACATATATAAAAATTCTGAAAAATTAAAAAAATAAAATCTTGTCATATAAAAAATTCAAAGAATTTACACGCATCCGAAGGATCTACTAGATGAACCTATTCCAGATATAACATCTTTAGAAATTTTAACCCCATTGACAATTGACAATTACAAAAGCGTAGGAGATATCGAAATATTACTTATTACTTCTTATGGAGGATAGGAATGCATTTAAATTTCATATGAAACTTTACATATGAAATATTGACAAGAAAAAATATTTTGAAAAATGATATAAAGTAATTTTTTCTATAAAAAAAATCTTACACACATAAAAATGGAAAATAAAACGGTAAAAGAATTAAAACAAATCGCTAAAGAGCGACATATTAAATGTTATTCTAGAATGAGAAAAGATGATCTCATAAGAGCGTTAGCTCACACATTTGTTGAGCGCACACAAACGCAATCTACATCAGTCGAACAGATGAATACAGAGTATCTACTTGATGAGCCTGTTCCAGATATATCATCAACAACTTTAGCTCCGTCACCTTTTCAGCCTATTACACAAATTAGAAAAGAAATAAATAAAAAAATTAATTCTCTTTCAGATTGGATTGTATCATATGTTCCAGAACCAATTAAAAAGGTTGTGAATAAAAAAGTTGATGAATTAAAATCTACAGTTTTAAATTTGTATCAAAAATTTGGAATTAAAAATCCGATAGAATTTAAATTATCACAATCAGCTGTTAAGAATGTAACAAATCAGTTTTCAGTTAAAGGAATAAAAGGATATGATGCTATATCTTTCATGAATGCTACTAAAAAAGTGCAATTAAAATTAAAGAAAATAGAAAATCAAAACAGGAGAAACTATAACCACAACTGTTCCATTTCCAAATGAGAGTACTGTTGTATTAGAATCAACAGATTTAGATGAGTTTTATGAAACAGCAAAGTTGAGAATTTTAGAAAATTTATCATCATTTCAACAGATAGGGTCAATTTGGAGATTTGTTTCTGTTAAAAAGATGACAATAGATCGATAAGAGTACCATTTGTAGTATATGCTGACTTTGATAGTTTCATCAAACCTATCAGTACTTGTGAACCTAATCTTAATGAATTCTATACTAAACAGTATCAAAAGCATATACCAAGTTCGTTCTGCTACTACATTATATGTTTCGATGAAAGTTTTTACCAAAGCAATCCAGTTTCATTTACTACAAGTAATGAAACGGATGATGTTGCACAAATATTTGTTGACAGATTACAAGAAGATATCATAAAAATTTGTAACAGGATTAAACTTAAAAAGAGTATTGTATATACACATGAAAATAAGAAGGATTTCGATGCAGCAACTGAATGTCACATTTGCGGAAAAGAATTGGATAATGATAAAGTACGTGATTACTGTCACATTACTGGAAAATATAGAGGTGCTACTCATAATAGTTGTAATTTAAAATATAAAATTCCAGATTTCTTCCCAGTACTATTTCATAATTTATCTGGTTATGATACTCACTTATTTATCAAGAAATTATCAGGAGGTAAATTGAGCTGTATCCCAAACAACGAAGAAAAGTATATTAGCTTTTTTAGAGAGATTAAAGTTGGAGAGTTTGTTAAAGATCGAAGAGTGTTGAAATAAAGGGTCAGATTCGTTTCTTTGACAGTTATAGATTTATGCATTCTAGTTTAGATTCTTTATCAAATTTATCAAAAGAGCAATGTAAAAATATCAGAAAATTGTATTCAGGGAAACAATTAGATTTATTACTAAAAAAAGGCGTATATCCCTATGATTGGGTAGACTCTGTTGATAAATTTAATGAAACTCAATTACCCACAAAAGAATCGTTCTTTTCTAAATTGAACGATGAAGATATAATTGATGATGATTACTCACATGCACAGAATGTATGGAAGGAGTTTAATTGCAAAACATTTTGAGATTATCATGACTTGTACAACAAAAGATGTGCTTTTACTAGCAGATTTTTTTGAAAACTTGTTTGCATGAAAAATTATAAATTAGATCCGGCTTGGTATTACACATCACCAGGATTAGCTTGGGATGCAGCATTAAAGAAAACAAAAGTAAAATTAGAACTGTTGAGCAATTACGATATGATACTAATGATAAAGAAAGGAATTAGAGGTGGAGTCAGTATGATATTGAATAGATTAGGAACATCTAATAATAAGTACATGGATGACGCATATGACAAAAACAAAGAATTAACATTCATCCAAACTCTAGACGCTAATAATCTATATGGATGAGCAATGAGTAAGCCACTTCCAACACATGGGTTTAAATGGATGGATGAAGATGAGTTGAAAAACTGGAAATCAATTCCATGTATACTAGAAGTTGATTTAGATTACCCTGAACATCTGCATGATGATCATAATCACTACCCACTTGCTCCTGAAAGATTAATTATTGATAAAGTTGAAAAACTAGTCCCTAACTCGAAAAATAAGAAAAATTATGATACCCATTATGAAAAACTTAAATTGTATGAAAGATTAGGTCTAAAGATCACAAACATTCATATAGGTTTAAGTTTTGAACAAAGCTCTTGGTTAAGCGAATATATTGAGCTAAATACTAATCTAAGAACCAAGGCAATGAATGATTTTGAAAAAGACTTTTTCAAACTGATGAACAACTCAGTATTTGGATAAACAATAGAGAACATTGAGAATAGAGTTGATGTTAGATTAGTGACGAATAGAAATGAAGCTGTTAAATTAGCTTCAAGACCAAACTTCGAGAGTCGAACAATATTTGATGAAAATTTAATAGCGATTCACATGAAGAGAACCAAATTAATGTATAACAAATCAATTTACTTAGGCATGTGTAGTTTAGATTTAAGTAAAACTCTAAAGTACGAATTTCATTACGATTATGTAAAGAATAAATATTCTGATCGAGCAAAACTATTATTTACAGATACTGATTTTTTAGCATACGAAATAAAAATAGAAGATTTTTATGCTGATATTTCTGAAGATGTTGAAAGCAAATTTGATACAAGTGAATTTGATCCAAAGCATCCAGCAATAGAACTTGTAGGATTCAAAGTTGAAAGAAATAAAAAAGTAATTGGAATGTTTAAAGATGAGACTGCAGGAGCGCAAATTGAAGAATTTGTAGGATTAAGATCTAAATTGTATTCCTACAAAGTACACGGTAAAGAAAATAAAAAATGTAAAGGAATAAAGGAAAATGTTGTTAAAAAGTATGTAACACATGAAGATTACAAAGATTGTTTTTTAAATAAAAGAGATCATATTAGGAAAATGAATGTAATAAGATCACATTTACATGAAATTTACACAGAAGAGGTCAATAAAATAGCATTAAGTGCAGACGATGATAAAAGAGTCATTTTAGAAGACGGAATTCACACATTAGCATATGGACACTACAAACTAAAAGTAAATAATTTTTAGGATAAATAAGACAATAGGACAATTAGGTCAAAGAGCCCATAGGGTAGGGGGTAGGGGAGCCCAAGAGGTCGGGGGAAGGGGAGCCAAAAAAGTAAAATTATTTTTTTGAGAAAACAAAATAGTTTTTAAGTAAAAATGAGAAATAATAATTATAAACTTATCAATGTTGAAGGGATAATTTTACCTAATGAACCTTTAACAAATTTTTAATTGTTAGAAGCAGCAAAAAAACTAAAAATAAAAAGTTTAAAAGTTGTATTTGTAAGAGATCAATTACCTAAAAATACACAAATAAAAAGAATGTGGAGTATTAAATACAGGAGATTCAAGTACACAGGGTTTTCATTGGATTTGCTGGTACAAAGACGGTGAAAAAAAATTAAGTTTTGACTCTTATGCACAACCCCTATCTGTCGAAGTTGTTAATTATTGAAAAGACTCTGTTTATTATAATAGTGATAGAGTTCAGTTTGGAAATACTTCATTATGTGGACATTTGTGCCTCTATGTTTTAAAAAAACTAGATGAAGGATATGATTTTCAGAATATTATTAATAATCTGTGGTAATTTTTTTTTATCAATATATAAAATGCCTGTTGATAAATTCAACAATTAATTCAACTAAAAGTCGAGTCGTTTCAAATGGATTAACAGCATCTCAAGCTAATAGTTTGTTTATTAGAAGATATGGGCAAAATAATGCAACTAGTGATATTGACATGAATACAAACAAATTAATGAATGTAGCAGAACCTACAAATCCAAATGATGCTGCTACAAAGTATTATGTTGACACAATAGTACCTAACCCTAGCAGTTTAGAAATAGTACCAAATTCAAGTTTAACATGTATGGGAGTAAAACCCCAGACTTTTGAACCAAATACAGGTACTGATAGAACAGCGATTTTTATTCAAAATAGTGGTCCTGGTATTCTCAGAAAACTATGGTTAGCATTTAAAGAAACAAATCCTAATGGAAGTGTATCAAGTAACGTATTTATTAGGATATATGCAGATAATACACTTTGCATAGGAAGTATTGGAATAAATACTATAGGTTTAGCTTGTGATTTATTATTCGCTCCAATTAATGGACCATTTTATACTAACTCTTTACAAATTTGTAATATACATTTTAATATTGAATTAGAAGGATACTTTTCACTTGATTTACCATTTAGAACTAATCTAAAAATTGAATTATACAATAAAACTGGAAATCCACTTACATATTGGTTGCAACCTTTTATTACAATAAGTTCAACACAACAAGCAAATATTATTTTATTAGTACCCCCATTTATTTCAGATCTCAAACTATACTCATTAACATTTAGATATTTGAACACAACTTATGGTAATGAATATATATTATTGAACACTGCAGATAATAGAAATGTTGTTTATTTAAAATATATTAGAATGCATGTTATCGGTAAATCTGGAAGTTGGTAGGAATCAAGAGTACGCGTGTATGACGCAATCAATTCTCCTGTAAACGATAACTCAGTTATTCAACCTTCGACACCCTATAACTATAGTAACTATGCAATATTTCCTGGATATGACAATAATAGCAGATGTATATACAGCTCATCTGGTTTAGTCGATCTTTATCTTTATTCGCAGAATAGCTCTCCTATTACCTCATTTGCTAATAGATCATCTGGACTATTGTATCAATCAAAACCAAAAATTGATTCTACAACTACTATCTCTTTTTACAGAAATTTTGGTAAAAATGACTCCATGCCTAGCGTTACTAATGGTAGAAGACTAGTAGTAACAATAAACTCAGGTGATGACCAAGTTGGGAAATCTGGAAGTTTTGATTTAATAGGAGTAATTTATTATTATGCTTAAATTTCATTTGTAAAATCAATGAGCTCAGATTTCAGTTATGAAATTATAGCTTGAAAAATTCATTTAAAATTACAAAACTACAAAAAAATTTTTAGCTCAGAGTTTATAGTTTGTAACCATAATATATTAATATATTATGGTTGTTACACTACCATTATTTTATCTTTATATTTTAGTTCAGACACTTTTTTGAAAATGCCTTTTTTTTATGAGCTAGAAACAGCATTTCATACTACGACTGGTTTAAATGACTTATGAGAAAATAGATATGTTTATAGCTAAATATGATATGAGATTATGGTTAAGGATATGGTTGAAAAAAAAAATGAGCCAGGACCCGCCTTTTTCTATTACTTAAGTTAAAATACTAAGAAACTTAAAAAGTTATAAGTTGTATAAAAAAGAAAAACATTAAGATGGGTAAGAGTTGTAAGAATTTTTTGATGTTGAAGGAAAAAGACTGGGATAATACAAGTTTTTATAGAATGAAGGAACAGATACAGTAAAAGGATGCAACTTTTTAAATAAAAAGCCTAGCAAAAATGAGATTTGGTTTATCGTTATTGAGATGATAGCTTGTTTGAGCATTGACCATGATTGTATATGTTGACCATGATTGTATATGTTGAAAAAGGAAAGAAATACAATTTTACAACAAGGGAGAGTGGCGCAAGGTTGGCAGATAAAGCAGGTCTAGTTATATTTACAATGTGCTTTTGTCTGAGACTTTGTCTGAGAGTAAGAGGGTTGTTAATCGTCGATATAGGAATGTCAACAATATTGGAATATTTTTTTGCAGTAAATAAATGAGTTTTGTTGTCTCACCAAAATTGTTGGTTTTAAGTCCAGAATTTACATCCATAAGTCATTGGAAGCATAAGGCTGTTACAGAAGAGAGATCAGATTTAAAATCGGCTGCTTATTCTAAGCAATCAAAAAGTGAAGATTTTTTGTCAAGACAAGAGTATGAAGTCTAGTTGTCAGCAAATAGAGCCACTTTAGATTTCATGAAGATTGTTATTGTAGATAAGAAACAATAAAGAAGCAAAGGTAGAACCTTGTGGTACCCTTAAAGTTACTTAAAATAAAGAAGAGTGTAGGCCTTCAAGAATAACTTTACTACTGCAGTAAGAAAGAAATAACTTGAAAACCTCAAAACCTTTATATAAAAAAAATAACAACAGACTGAAAACTAATCGTAGCGTAGTTGAAGAGTTCAAAGTGTTTTCAAGAGTTTTAAAAAATAGAGCCACCTATATATTACTTTTTAAAAGTTTAGCAAAAATTGAAGAGTGATCTGGAGAACACTTTTTTAAGACTATGATAAAAATCTTGTCTGGAGCACAAATTGTTGAAGTGATTAATTGAGAACTAACTTTAGCAATGGAAGCCAGAGTGATTTTAATGTTTAACAATGGTTTAATCTGTTTAACTGTGAGGAAGCGAACCCAGCAAACATGACAACGTTGAATCAACGTTGAAAACCGGTCGCAAAAGATG
>NC_088928.1:2005000-2025000 GCF_038396675.1 Hydra vulgaris | reverse complement strand
CCTTCTCCAGAAAAGTAAACCCCTCATTAGTCGTATAAGCAAAGAAAAACTTTTAGCATTTGCAAAACTGCATATTAACAAGCGCGAGGCATTTTGGAACTTAGTGTTATGGACTGATAAGAATAAATGTCAAATACTTGGCTTAAAAAACAACAAAGAGTTTGGCGCAGACTTTGTGATGCACTCTTAGATAGAAATCTTAAAAAAACAGTCTAGCATGGAGGTGGTTCGCCTATGGCTCGGGGATGTTTTGATTCAAATAGTGTGGGACGACAGGTGAATGTTGAATGTATAATGACAAGGAAGTTGTATGTTGAATGGCTTTCAAAAAATTTATGTCAATCCGTTTAAGAATTGATCGCAAATTTTTTTTTCACCATGACAACGACCCTAAACACACATGCAAAGCGACACAACAGTTCCTCAAAAAAAAGTAAAGCTAACATCCTTAAATGGCCGCCACAAAGTCCAGACCTTAACCCTGTTGAAAATATATATGGGCAATTTTGAAATCTAAAATAATTTTAAAATAGCTCATTTCATTTAATAGAGTTACTTTTACAATGACTTAAAAAAAAATATAAATATTTTTTTTCTTGATTACAATCAAATTTTAAAAAAACATACAATTTTTGAAGTTATGTAGATTCCAACGTAAATAATTTTGTTTTTATTGTTAGAGTTCTGAATTTATCAAAAATGTTAATGCTATACATGTATAAATATATATATATATATATATATATATATATATATATATATATATATATATATATATATATACATATATATATATATATACATATACATATATATATATATATATATATATATATATATACATATATATATCTATATATTTATATATATATCTATGTATACATATATATATATATATATATATATATATATATATATATATATATATATATATATATATATATATATATATATACGTATATACATATATATATATACGTATATACATATATATATATATATACGTATATACATATATATATATATATATATATATATATATATATATAAATATAGACATATACATTTTATGGAAGTCAAATTTCACAGTTAAAAATAGTCACAATTCCATACATAAATTAACTAAATTAAACTTACTTGAATAGTTGTAACTATAAACCATCAATTTAAATCATATATTGTACTTTGCTCATAAGATGAAAACCAGTTAAAACCATATCATTCCTCTATCTTTGATCCACCAGAACTTTAATAAATAAACTTTCACCCAAAATCAAATTATCACATGTCAAAAAAATTTAAACAGTATTATTAAAATCAGATATGACTAATAGTTAATATTAAGTTTTATTTATTCTTCACCATATAAAAAGTTAAATGCAAAGAGAAACACAATCATTCACTAACATAATTACTTTCATTCTTTTTTGGAGTCCTCTGTAGTCGTAAAATTAAATCCTTCGCCTACTTCTGTATCTAATAATAGATACTTATAAGTAATTATTTAGTAAAACAAATATAAACAAAAATGTAAAAACTAAAATGTAGACCCAGTGCAAACAGATTACGATATATATCTAGGCAATCATAATACAATAAACAGATTCAAAATTTTACTTATCCCAAAATAAAAATAAGACTTATTAGATGTTTAATTGATATAGTACTTCACCGTTAATTATAGAAGTTTATTTGATATAATACTTCACCATTAATATAAAACTATAACAATTTTTTTATTCATATAAAACAATTAAAATAGCAATGAGTACTGTAAAATTTAATGACCTCCAGTAACTTTAAATCTTTTAACTCTAAGCTTGTTCCATGAATAATCAATTGGAAAACTATTATAGGCAGCTTATATTGCATGAACACCAGTTGACAAAAATAACCAACCATCTTCTACCCAACAACATACAACAACTGCCTCTGCTTCAATCTGTTTTTAAAATAAACAACTTTAGCCCAAGATTGTGAAGTCATTGTAATAGATCATCTAAAAAAAAGGCATTATTTGTTTTATTTACATTTATATATAAATATATATAACTATATATATATATATATATATACATATATGTTTATATTATATATATATATATAATATATATATATATATATATATATATATATATATATATATATATATATATATATAATATATATATATATATATATATATATATATACATTTATAAACAAATATATATGTATATATGTATATATACATATATATATATATATATATATATATATATATATTTATATATCACATATACACACATACACACATATATACATATATATATATAATGTATGTATATATATGTATATATACATATATATATATATATAATATATATATATATATATATATATATATATATATATATATATACATTTATAAACAAATATATATGTTTATATGTATATATATATATATATATATATATATATATATATATGTATATATTATATATACATATATATATATATATATATACATATACACACACATATATATATATACGTATATATATATATATATATATATATATATATATATATATATATATATATATATAGTGTATATATAAAATGTATATATTTCTGATATATATATATATATATATATATATATATATATAATATATATATGTATATATAAAATGTATATATATATATATATATATATATATATATATATATATATATTTATATATATATATATTCATAATTACATGCATTAATACATAATACTAAAATAAATAAAAATACATATCAAAGGTATGTAATAAATAATAAATGTTAGAATTATATTTACAACACTAACTCTAAAATTAGGACTAGAAATATAAACATTATATATACATATATAAAATGTATATATTTCTTTTATATATATTCATAAATTTACCCATATATATATATGCATAAATACATATTATTAAAATAAATAAAAATATATGATAAAGAATAAATGTTAGAATTAAATATACAACACCAACTCTATAATTAGGACTTGATACTTTTCCTATTAAAATTAGAAGTTTTTCAAAAAAATGGAAATAAAGTTTCTTATCCAAACGTGTTTTTATAAAAAAAAAAACTTAATAATGCATACTTTCATTATTGGTCGAAGATTTTATACTGAATATTTGCTTGATAATTAGGGTAAGGTGTTTAAAGTTTTTCAAATATATAAAAAAATTAGTCTGTGAACAGACTAAATTTAGTCTGACTTATTATGTTTTATTAATTTTGATATTACTTAAAACATCTGAATCTTATTAAAATTAAGTGCTATTTTTAACTTAGAAATAACATATTTAATACAACTTTGCAATTTATTAAAATGGTCATTTTAAAATAAATAAATCATCAACAAAAATAACCTGAATAAACCGAATATACTCTGAGATTTATGTATATTATATACAATTTGATGCAAAATCTAAAGGTTTTAAATTAGCCGCAATAAAAAGAAGTTATAAAACATAACTTTATCAAAATATTTTTTTTATACCATCTGCATGCATTCTATTAAGTTTTCATTGCCTTTTCTTTACGGCAAATTATTTTTGTAATGGCTAGTTAATGAGACAATAATTTTCAATGTGTCACTTCCTCAACGTTGTCAAAACAACGTTTAATTTACGTTGGCAAAATAACACTTTTTCAACGTTTTTTAACTACCACATTTTCAACGTTGGTATATGTAACGTTGAATAAGCGTTGTTTCATAAATAGCTTAAATACGTTGAAAAAGCAGCTAATGTCTAACGTTGATAAACCTTCAACTTTGCGACGTTTTTACAGTGATTATTTGCGTACTTTTATTCAACGTTGAATAAACGCGGTTTTTTGAGAAGATAATATAAGTTGATATTTATACGCTTATTCAACGTTGAAAATGTGACGTTTAAAAAGCGGTTTATTTTTAACGTTGATGAAGCATAGATTTTGAATCGTCTTTAAAATGGCTTTTTGCGTAAGGTGATTCCACGTTGAATAAACGTCTTTTTTTGAGAAGCTAAAGTACGTTACAATTTCAACGCTTATTCAACGTTTAAATTTACCGCGATTTAGTATACAATAACAAACATTGATTCAACGTTGAAAGCGCGTTGTTTTTGTGACTGTAACGCTTTTTCTACGCTGCGACCGGTTTTCAACGTTGATTCAACGCTGACATGTTTGCTGGGAATGACCATTATATTCAAGATTCAAAATAGAGTAAGATTTCTTTGCAAATAGTTCTGCTTTATTCTCGGGGGGAAGTAAAAAGATTAGACCCATTGGTTAGAGATTAAATATTAGACTTACTTTAGTTAATGACACTGATGAAGACTAACCAAAAGTCTCTAGAATCTAACACCTGAGATAAGACACAAGATTTAGTAAACTGAGATTAACAGAGTTTAACATCAGACAGGACTATTTTAGTCTGCATAATAATGCAAAAATAAAAGGACATTTGTTTTTAAGAGAGATGTTCTTGTAAAAAAAAAAGATGAAAAAATTGATTAATTTTTAATAAAGCAACTACTCAAGATGGTGAAAATTGTGGAGCAGAATGACGCTTGAATTAAAATTGAAGAGTAGGAACAAAAGCTTCCAAACATTTAAACCAGAAGAATTAAATGCTTCAAAGATGCGCTTTATGCATACATATTATGGATATATTCATGTTTGCTATTTATTTAGATGCTACATACAATATTCTTTTATTGTTATATAGACTTTGGTATTTATATGGTGTAGTTTTTTCTGTAAGAAAAGATGATCAAATGGATGTATGGTGTGACTCTAGCAAGACAAGTAAGGGAGGCATAATCTTAGACAGATTAGAAAAAATGTTGTTCAAGCAACGTTTGTTAGTGAAGATTAAAGTGATTTAGGTAGTAGCTTTAGTAGAAAATAGTAGTGGTAAAAGTAAGAAAACTTGAAGAAAGTGTCTCATATACTGTATGAATGAGCTTTAGTTAAAAAAAAAATAATGTAGATTGTTTGTATAAAAGAAACAGCATAAAAGCGGAAGGCTAAAGCCTGATAATGATAATTATGATGATGATGATAATCATGATGATGATCATCATCATGGTAATGATGACTATGATGATCGTGTTGATCGTAATGATGTTTATATATGCATATATATACAAAATTTAGGATAATATAAAATACTTTAGGATGTATAAATGTTTATGTAGCCCCGGTCACAAACCCGGCCCCAGCTATATTTTATAAAATCTGTCCCCGGTCAAATATCAACCCCGGTCACTTGCTACGTAACAAACCCAGCATGTTTGCTTACAAAAGATTTTTATTAAACATTCAAAAAAAATTTAAAAAAGGCTTTTTTAAAAGAAAATTAAGTATGTTCATTCTTAGGTCAAATCTAAATATTTTGCAAAAAAGTTCATAAATTATGAACAAAAATACCCCTACAAGCTCTCTGTCTCTGCCCAAACATGATACCAATGATTTATTAAAATAATTAGTCTTACTCTCTTATACTAATTTTTTTTTTTAAACTTTATGTACAGTTATTCAATTTCATCTAAAAATTTCTAAAAATCTATAGTCGCTCTAAAAATTTTGACATTTTTAAATTTAATGATTTTATACTTAACAAAGAGTCCGATCCGGATCAAAGTTATTTTAGTGAAACAGATGCTTTACAAAGCAACTGCAGCTATTTTTATACTTTTGAAATAAAAGAATTTCTTGAGCGTGATAAATTTAATGCAATTCATATAAATATAAGAAGTTTAAAAAAAAAATTTGAAAATCTTTGCAACAGTTTTGAGGAAAATCTAACTATTTTTAGTGTAATTTGCCTAACTGAAACCTGGTGTAGTTCTGCTGACTCAAATTTAGATAATAATTTTAAAATACCGGGCTATAATTTAATTTCATTAGGGCGGAAAACAAACAAACGCGGCGGTGGTTTAATTATTTATGTAAAAGAAAACCTACGGTATTTTGTTAGGCATGACATGAGTATTTCTGACGTCAATATAGAGGTTTTAACGATTGAAATATTAAGTAATAAAACTAAAAATATTGTAATTAGCTGTTGTTATCGCCCACCTACTGGCGAAATTAATACATTTAGTTCATTTTTACATGACGATATTGTAAATAAAATCAACCACGAAAAGAAATTACTTTACATATTAGGTGATCTGAATTTAAATTGCTTTGAGTATCACGTCAAAAAAGACATTAATGGGTTTTATAATGGCCTATTTGAAAATGGAGCAGTTCCTCTAATAAACAAACCAACAAGAATTACTCAAACAACAACTTCCTTAATTGATAACATTATAACCAATGATATTTTTAATAATTCGCTTAAAAAAGGCATTATTAAAAGTGACATATCTGATCATTTCCCTATTTTCTTCTCAATAGATATTTATGCGAAAATTTTATGTAATGAAAAAAAATCATTTAAAAAACGACTTTTTCATAATAAAAACCTAGAATCTTTTAAATATCAACTTTCTTTAGTTAATTGGGACATTATTAACTTTTCTGAAGACATTAATTTAATATACAAATCTTTTTTTAAAATTTTTTATGAAATTTATGACATCAATTTTCCCAAAGTAGAAATAAATTACAAACATAAAAAAATTAAATCGCCATGGATTACTAAAGGTATTCTAAAATCATCTAAAATTAAACAAAAACTTTATATTAAATATTTAAAATTGAAAACAACTGAGAGTAAGACCAATTATAAAAATTACGTAAGACTATTTGAACGCCAAAGGAAAAATTCAAAATTAATATATTACACTAATTTACTTGAAAAATACAAGTTAAACTCTAAACGCACTTGGCAACTATTAAACGAAATTACGGGTAACACTAAAAAACATCGCAATCTTTGCCCTCAGTTATTAAAGTAGATGATAATTTTATTCTTGATCAAAAAACAATTGCTTCCGAATTTAATAAATATTTTGTATCTGTAGGACAAAACCTAGCCGAAATAATTCCAAACCCTAAAAAATCATTTAAGGCAACATATGACCCTCTTAACTCGTATCTAAATTTTTTTGATTTGTCTTTTGAAGAGTTTGAAAGTGCTTATAAATTGTTAAAGTCAAATAAAGCAGTTGGTCCAGATGATATCAATGGGAACGTTATTATAAACTGTTTTGACGTTTTAAAAGACATACTTTTCCAAATTTTTAAATGCTCTATTAATCAGGGAGTTTTTCCTGATGATTTAAAAATAGCAAAAATTATTCCTATATTTAAAGAAGGAGAAAAAACTAATGTTAAACACTATCGTCCAATTTCTATCCTCTCTGTTTTTTCTAAAATTTTAGAAAGAATTTTGTACAACAGAATATGCAATCACCTTTTATCAAACAAATTGTTATATAACATGCAATATGTATTTAAAAAAAATAATTCAACAGAGCATGCAATTATTCAGCTTACAAGAAGTATATCAGACTCATTTAATAATTCTAAATTCACATTGGGAGTATTTATTGATTTAGCGAAAGCGTTTGATACCATTAATCATAAAATTCTTGCTAAAAAATTAAAATGTTGTGGTATAACAGGCAATGTTTTAAAATTGTTAAAAAGTTATTTAACTAATCGCAAACAATTTGTTTACGCCGATGAAACATTATCATCAAATTTGTTAAATATTACATGTGGAGTTCCTCAAGGATCCATATTAGGACCTCTTCTTTTCCTTATTTATATTAATGATTTATACAAGGCCTCCGATTTAATAACAATTATGTTTGCTGATGACACCAATTTATTTATGTCACACAAAAGCATTCCTACTTTATTTAGTTGCTTGAACATCGAGTTAATCAAAATATCTGACTGGTTTAAGACTAACAAATTATCTCTTAACATTGGTAAAACTAAATGGGTTCTTTTCCATCCTCTTATCAAAAAACATAAACTGCCAATTAACATGCCTCATCTTGTTATTGACAATATACAAATTAAACAAGTAACAGTAACCAACTTTCTAGGTGTCTGTATAGATGAAAATCTTACATGGAAAAGTCACATTAAAAACTTATCAAGTAAAATTTCAAAAAGTATAGGAATATTGTACAAAGCAAGAAATGTTTTAAATAAACGTACTTTAGTACAATTATATCACTCATTTATTCATTGTCACATAAACTATGCAAACATTGCTTGGGGTAGTGCAAAGAAAATTAAACTTAAACCTCTTTATTGTCAGCAGAAGCATGTAGCACCTCTCATATATTTTAAAGACCGTTATACTCATGCCAAGCCTCTATTATTTGAAATGAAAGTTTTTAATATATATGAGCTTAACATTTTTAATATTCTTTGTTTTATGTTTAAATGTAAAACCAATTCATCCCCTATTTCTTTCCATAATTTGTATTCATCGAAAGATAAAAATAAATACATTTTGCGGAATGATAATTTTATAAAGCAGCCCATTTTTCAAACAAATCTTTTTAAATTTTGTATTGATTATCGCGGACCATTCTTATGGAATAAAATAGTTTTAAAAAATTTTACTAAGGATTTTATTCATCAAAGTAACTACTTTTCTTTTAAACGAAAGCTTAACGAACTCATTTTTACAATTGAAGATGTAACAATATACTTTTGATATTTATTTTTTATTTTTTTAGTGATCTTCCTTTTTACCCCCTATTTAACTATTGATTTATAAAAATTATATATGCATCATTAACAATTGTAATATATAATAATGTATCTTGTATTTGTAACGGAATATTTTAGGTTTCTTACTTTGTTAACTTATTTCTTATCTTGTAAATATTTTATAAATTTTAACACGATCATTTCTTAGCGGTACTCGACGACAAGACCGTATGGTCTTCTACGAGTTCCCGCGTTCTTTTATTATTTAATAACGATTATTATATATATATATATATATATATATATATATATATATATATATATATATATATATATATATATATATATATATATATATATATATGTTTTTATTATTATATATTTGTATTTTAAATATTGTAACGAAATGCTTATTTATAATGTAATAAAAAGAACAAAAATAAAAAAATAAAAAAAATCTAATTATATCTTAGTATTCGAAAATTATGACCATATAAAATTAACAGCTCCCTCATTTTGATCAAATTTTGCGCAATACTAGAAAAAATATGAAAAATATTACTAGGTATTTTATTAATTATAATAAATAGTTAAAAAAAAAAAAAACTAATTTTTTTAAAATTTGTGATTTCATTCACAAATATATAGGTGAATATATTTAAGATTCAATTTGAAGTTTAAGTACCCAAATTTTTAAATATATGTATATATATATATATGCACGTTGCTAAACTTTAAAATTTGCTAGAGTGGCGGTAAAAATCATGACGCAAAATACGCCACCTAAAGTTAACATTTTGCTAAAGTGGCGGTAAATACCGCCGTACTAAGCCTTAAAATATGCTAAAGTGGCGGTAAAATGCAAATCAAAGCAAACCAAGACAAATAGCGGATATTTTACTTAAGTGGCGGTAAATACCGCCACAGAATTATTTATCTTGCTCGCAATACGGTTTCACTAATCTTAAAACATCGATGAGTGTCAATAAAATCTAAGTATAAAAATGATCAAAATACAAAAAATGGCACATTTTAAGCTTTTTATAATTTTTTTTTGAATTTTTAAACATAAGGTGGAAAAAGTTCTTTGTTAAATGAAATCGTAAAATGAAAATAATATTTTAAACTGACTTGGGTCAACATGTTTAATTTTTGCAATTTAAACATTAATATCCTTGATTGATGGAAAAATTGCTCCTTGATAGCTTATACAATTGCTCCTTGATCTACTTTCCCTAAATAAGTACTTTGAATACTTACCTAACATAATTACTAAACGTGCGTTGCCCGAAAAAACTGACTTGACTTTAAATTTTTTTTTATTCAACGCCAGTTAAGTAAGAAAAACTCTTCTGGTTCTTATTTTTGGTGAGTAGGAAGACAATAAGCTCTTTCATATTATAATGCCTAATATCGAACTAGCAAATTTGGTCGCTCCCTATAGGCAAAAGTATTGTTAATATGTTATTGCATATTTTAATACTAAATGAGGAGCTTATTTAGCAAACGCGCTGAGTCCGAGTAAATTGATTTTGATTAACCAACGAAAAAGGACTATTAGTAGTTGCGTAGCAACCAATATTTTTTCTAACTATTTTTACGACTAAGAGTCTTTTAATATGTCTAATAGATTTCAATATAGGGTTAAGTGACAAAGTTCCAGCGCCATTTTTACAATTTTGTTTGAAAAAAAAAGTGTTAACAAATAGGCCTATGCGACAATCATAAACTGTTAGAAAATTAATACTTTCAGCATTGAGGGCATAATTTTATTTCTTATAAGTAAAAACTGCACAGACAAAGATGAAAGAAGGTAAACGAATTTGACAAAAGTTCAGGAACTTTGACCAAATTTCAACCGTGAAGTTATCATTTATAGATTCTGGAATATTGCAAAATGGAAAGAATTATTCATATTATAAATTTAAACTTTGATTACAAGGTTAATTCTTAAGTCAATTTAAAAGCCACAATTCAAATATTGTAAAGCATAAAATATTTTAAGTCAATTTGTATTAAATGATGTAAACCATTTAACATAAATATCTTACATTTCTGGGTGTATGAATTACATGGCCGGAATAAGATCTTACTACCATGCGCAGTTAAGTAAAAAATACAATAAATAAAAGTGACTCAGCATTATCTCGAAGCTAAAATAATAATTTTTAGAAGTATATTAATAACTTAAAAACATAACATTATCTTAGGTACTTAAGATTTTATATTTTTACATCTAATCGCTTTCTTTATTTTAAAATTATTTATGTTATACTAGCAGTAAGCAACCCGTAATACGAGCTTGTAATAATTAAATAACAATTTAACTTGATATATTATATGAAAAATATAAAATACAAATTTATCTATATATAGGGCTGCCATTATCCCGGTTTTTCCGCTGAAGAACGCTATGAAAGTTTTAATTAGTTTAACGTTGTGCTCTCCTCCGTAAAAATCGGGACAATGGCAGCCTTATCTATTTAATATAATCTTTTTGGTTTAACTCACTTTTATTAATCTTGGCATTAAGTAAAGACCATGTAACCTAAGATATTATGTTCTTTTTAATAACAGCATGCACCAGAGAAGGAAAGCCAAGTACAACTTACTATACCTAAATAAATAAAAAAGATCATTTTGAACTACAAAAGCATTATTTTACATATTTATTATTGTATTTTAGAATAAGTAAGCTTATTAATAAAGGGGAGCATTATTTAACATATTATTGTGTTCATGAATTAGTGACTCGTAAAACATTTCTTAAACATGGTCATAATTATGGTACCAAAAACTACATAAGAGCTTAGTAATAATAGAGTGTTCCAATAATACTCTCCTTTATTAATAAACTTTCGTTAAACTGAGAGGAGACCGACTGTGTTTCAAAGCCACTGTGTTAAAAAAAAGTTACAACAAATTATTATATTCATAACTTAGGTTGTTTTTAATGACAATGGCAAAATAATATATTAGCACAAAATAGCTATAGCACAATTAACCATTAAAAAAAGACTTTTAATGTTACCTCAATAGTTTAGAATCTTGATTTTTTCGTAACTGTGAATAATGATTAACACAGCAAATTTCATATAATATAAATTTACTAAATTAAAACCATGTTTCAACAGTAAGCAAACTAATAAAGCAATGGCAACTAAAAAAAAACAAAAAAAACAATTATGTTTGAACATCAACAAAAAAAAAATAATAATAATTTAATTTTAGAATAATTATAATCAGTTATATGAAAGTTTAATAAAATTTGATTCGTAAAAAAATGCGGTGACTAATATTAGAACTAAAATATATACAACAAATCTGATAGTAATCTAATTAATTACAGTCATAAAAACTAAGTTATTATAATAATAAACTTATCAGTTGCGATATCGAAGAATATCTGAAAGTAATGAGAAACAAAAAGTTGAGTATAATAAAAAGTAGATATACATAAGGTTGAATTTCAATTCAATTATAAATATTAGCACTTATCTGATGGGTCCAAAAAATTATAATTGGTAACCTTGAAAGAAAAAAAAGAAGAAGAAAAAAAGATATGTAGCTTAACAAATTCTAGTATTTATATTTTGATAATGATTATAATAAGATTTATATTTGGTCTTAGTTCTAAAGTGTCTTAAGTAAAAAATAATTAACAGAAATTAAGACCACCTGGCACTGTGACCATTGGGATAACAATCTTCACACACTGCTAAGTAACACCGCTTTTAAAACATAAAAATAAAAAAATACCGAATATAAACATATAAACTTTGAACATATATTTTATTAACTATTAACATTTACTTTATTACACATGAAAACATACTTGTCATAAAGTATTAATTAACAACATTTGAAACTAAATTTGTGTATTTTTTTAAAAACATACCACTATATTGGGTTGCAGATAAAAAGTAATAAAAAGATTTGGTTTACCAGATCTTTTTTATTACTTTAACTTTTTAATTATAACCATAGTACTTTCATAGTTTTTTTTAAGACTTCCTAAGTGAATAGAAAACTATAACACACCTTGGTTTAACATTATGATTGTTACCAAGGTTGCTTACATCTTCATGTAAGGCATCATATTGCATGCTTCTCAGTTTGCTTTGGTTATTTCTATGAAAGACACTACTCTTCAATTTTAACATATGCATCAGCAGCATATCGCTGAAATAGTTTCTTGCCATGATTTCTAACCAATGTTGCATGTTCAGGGTTGCGAACCAATTATGCCATTTCTTGGAAAAAAAAAGTGAATAAGCTGTAGGATCTAAGTTAGCTGACATACTCAATATAACTTCTAAATTACCTTTTGGGTAAATAACTTCCCTGGAAGCAAATTCAATTTGCAGGGCCCTTATTCCATTGATATATATTGATATATCACTGGAATGTAAAAACAATGGAAAAAAGTTAGTATTTTACTAAATACTAACTAAACAAATATACTTATATTAATGCTATACTTTCTATAGAATATTTTACAAATAGTATATAAATATATATAAATAATTCTCTCTCTATAGATGTATGCTAAGTATATAAATATAAATTATAATATATAATTATATAAACACAAAATCTCATTTTTTCACATCTCATTTTAGTTTATGTAAAAAAAATATACTGAAAAGAATTCAATGTACTAAGCACATTGTTTGCACCTAAACTGTTCACTTGACTTTAGTTTCTTTTTCAGACCAGAGCAGGAAGAATGATACCAACTATTACAATAATCGCATTGAATCTAAGGAATTGTTTTAGTTCTTTTTTTGGGAAGATCATCAAAACCACATTCCTTGCAACTGTCATTTTGTTGAACTTGGATTACACTACTTTCCATTGTAATATTTTGCAGAGATTCTGAGGTCTTAGGCAATAAGGATGAAGGCTTACTTGTTTTAGTACCAAATACTTTGAATGCACGCTGTCTGGTTGCAGCTGGTCTGCCACGATCTTATGGTATTGTGCCAAAAAATAATTCTTCAGTAAAAGGTTTTGGAAATGGACACCGCTCATTAGATTGAGTTAATGCAACACCATTTGTTGAAGCCTCAGTTGTTTTAACAGTTGATGCAACATCAGTTATTGTAACATCAGTTATTGCAAAATCAGTTGATGCAACATCAGTTGATGCAACAATGGCAGTGTCAAAACTGCAATTAACAATTAGTTGTTTATCTAAGACATCAACATATTTTGAGGAACCTGAAACAACTGCATTGTTGTTTATTTTAAAATGAGTTGACTCAATGTTCTTTAAAGTTTTAAAAGCTTCTTCTGGAGTATTATTAAATATAAATTTCTGCAGACGCTCAATACTTTCGTACTATAATGGAAATGTTTTCTGCGTCTGATCAGCTACGTAAGATGCAATTTCTTTCATTAACAACATTATAGAATTGAACCTTGAGGAACGTGACAAATTTGGAGTAACATGCGGAATAGAGATGGTAGTGCTTTGTGAAACATCGGCCAAGTTTGGAGTATTATTAGACAAGAGCCACTTGCATTATTAATACTTAACCATTGTTGATAATATTAAATGTAATATTTAAAATGATAATATAAACACAAATTAAAGTTACCAAGATGGCCAAAAAACAACAAAACCTACCTGGAAGCAATTGTTTCTGGTCTGAATAAGTCTATTTCACAAGCAATCCATACCACAAACAAATGACGACAAGGTAGCCCCATTTCTTTTTGAAAATTGCATGAACAATAAAAATCAAGATCTATATAATATGCATTATGCATAGAAGGGCTGGTTACCACAAACCCTGATGTACTATGATTCTAGTGTATTAAAAGAAATGTAATTAAATAAAAAACAAGCTATAGGAGAGATTATTATAATACAAGCATTACTTATATCAATAAATGACAATTTAATTACTTCGCTAACAGTATACCCATTACAACAAGCCATCTCTACCTCATTCTGTAATAAATTAGAAGAATAACGAGTACATATCTGAAAATACTTTTCTAATAAAGGAGAAGATTTGTTGAGTGTAACATTTTTTAATGTATTTTCAAAATCCCGATGAGCAGATTCCATAGATCGGAGAGATGACATACCCAGTAAATTGTTCACTAATACATCCATATCAATTTTTGAAGAAGAAAATAATTTCTTTAGAGTACCATGGAAGCTAAAATAATGTCAACAATATGTATTGCTATGATTACCTTTTTCAAAAAAAAAGTTTTAGAACCGTGTTTCCACACTAGTGTGGTTTAGATGGTTCTCCAAAATGCCATTTAAATACCATTATGGAAGAGTTAAAGCAATTTTTTACTATGAAACGCCCCTTCTAAATTAAGTTGTACTGGATAACAAGTTACCAGTAGCAGCATACAACTTGACGAAACTAGTATATTAACACAGTATAACAAACGTTATTTTAAGTATATAGACAAGTATAATAAACTTTTGCACACAAGAAAGAAACAAAAATCAATTCTAGAAAACACAAGTTTTTAAAAAACTAAACCTCTTTATTCGATTATTTGTACGATTGCTAAGGTGACGTACATTTTTGCGACCAAAAGCTGATATAGAATCTTTATATGGTATCCAATTTTCCACAATATATTGGTAAAAACATGGTATATCTTTTAAATTTTCAATAGCTGAATTAAACTCCAATTCAGTATTGGCGTTTAGCATCTTTTGTGTATACTAAAAAAGGTAAATGATAGAAAAAATCAATATACAAACAATAATATTTATTAAAATCAGTTATCAGATCAATCATTGAAATGCTAATTCATCAACAAAAAATCTTGAAAATTTTTATAAAAATCAATAAAAAAACTTTAAACTCTTATTATTCATTTTGAAGCAAAATTATAAAGACTTACAAGACAACAAAACTCATTATGTGTCTGATCTAGGCGTAATAGATTTAAATACCTGTCTATTGCACGTAGGACATGGAAATAACATATCAGAATTTTAACGTTATTCCAACATTTACTAATGGCAATAATTTCTGCTAAATCTTTGTCTACAACAACACATTGTGTATTTGATAAATCATTGCATTCCGCAAAATATTCCAGAAACTGTTCAATGTGGATTTGGTCTTCACTTGTCATTATGGCAAATGCAATTGGCTGTTCAACGCCATCACAATCTTCCACCAACAAAGTGAACAGAGGGTAACGATAATTATTTGTCTAAACATATTTATTCAACATTTATAAACACAATCTAACATAACTACAATCCCTGGCATTATGGTAAGGAATTAGATATGTAAAACACAACTACATTATACTGAGAGCAAAATTGTCAATCTCTCAATCAGCAGTGCATCTCCACACAACCTTCATTTGAATTCAACGCTGAACTTGTCTCTATTCAAAATGTCTTGCTTATTAAGGACTTTTGGAAGGCATTAATAAGGCTTAGAGAGTGAGATTTTTTTAGTTCATTTTTTTAAATTTTTATAAAATTTGGAAAATTTATACAATTACTATTATTAAATCTTTAAATCTGTTTGATTTGTTTGTGATTATAAAAAATCTTTTTTTTTCAAAAAATCATTTTTTTTCAACAAATCATTTTGTTAATTTATTTATAATTTGGTTTAAACCAAGATTATTTCAAACATATCAATCCTGTTTTTTAAATTTTAACATATTAAGTTACATGCCATAAGAAGTAAAATACAGTGTATTATACAGAGATATTTAAATTAATATTTTTGAACCTTATAAGTGGCATCCATCTGAATCATTTCTCCATATTTGTAGAACAATTTTCTTTGCATATTTGTTTGAAAAAACAAACCTTGAAATTGATGATCTTCTGATTCTAAAAGGCGGAAATGAACATTTGGTAATGCAAGTGTAGAGCGTAGTCTTGCAGTCAAAGTTGAATCTAATAATACAAAAAATACTAAATAGAATGCATTACAAATAAAATAGTAACATGTAAGCATTAAACTTCATTTATTAACCTGATTTTACAAGGACTTGCTTTCGATTGTGCATATCTTTAACACGCACAGCTAAACCTTCCTTGTGTAATACTTGTGAAACAAGACTAGGATTTCCATTTATGGGTAACATGTTATCAACATCTTCAGCCAGCTTCCCCAAAGGGCGACGATGTTCTGGATATAATCTAATCAATTCTGGAGAAACATCATGATTGTGGTTTAGTTGTCATGTTGATACAACAAAGTTACCCATGACATGACTGAATCTGTAATTATATAAATAAACTGATTCATGAAAACATAAAATGAAACTTTTTGTTACAAAGTTTTTTTCAAAAAGTACTTTTTATAAGCAAAGTGTTGGTTTTCTTTTTGTTTTAAATTGTAACAGTTATGGCCCTACACTTGTGTAGTTTAGACGGTTTTAAATGTTACAGAGCAGGAGTAATATATATATTGCACTCTACCTTTGCTCAGTCAACAATGTCTTTGGATATAATTTATGGTTTATAATAAAATATAGCATAAAATAAATAAAAAATAACAAAAACAGCGCACCAAAAAGCGCTGGCCGGAAAGTCACTATTTGTCTGGCGTGCGTGATTTAAAAAATATCTGTTTTTTGTACTTCTTAATATAGAAAAACCTTTTAATGAAAAAAAAAACATTTGTTGCAACTTATAAACACGCTTGAAAATTATTGGCGAGCTCTAGAAAAAGCACTGACCAAAGTTTTGGCAGACGTGTGGGCAAATGCAAAACTGCAAGAGCGCAAAAGCGCTCGCCAAACGAAGAAGACTGGGTGTTTAATCATTCTAAATGACTTATGGTGTTTATTTATTTTAAATAACATATAGTGTTTATTTATTCTAAATGACGCATGGTGTTTTTTTATTCTAAATGACCTATGGTGTTTATTTATTCCCATAAATGACTCATGTAGTTAGTAAGTATTCTAACATGAAATTCAATAATAACATTTATAAATCAAAATTCTTACACAATGGTTATTTGCACAGAACATCCATTAGCAAAATTATGAGTCTAAAAAAAAAGTAACACAAAAAAAACGACATTAAAGCTTACAGATAAAGTTTGGATTAAATAAAAACTAAATAAATCAATGGTAGATAGGATTCATACACAAATAGGCTAGGTTATATAACATTGTGAAATAACTAAATATAAAAATATATTAACTATAAACATTGTTTTGTTATTACAACTACCTGACGCTTTCCTTTTCCTCAAGATTTAATTGCTCCAGAATGTTTACACTCCCAGTTTAATGACTGATACTGAATTTCTAATGGGAGCTGACTATTAGGGGAAACCTAAGAAAAGCAACGAAAAAGCATATTCTAATTATATTATAAATCAAATAAATTTAAATGATCTTAGTTAATGATCACCTAATATAAATCTAAAAAAATGTAAAATTTTATTATTTTATTAATCAGATATAACAATATATATGTTCTTGGTGATGTTGATAACCCACTATTTAAAAAAATCAAGAACATATCTAAACTTTTATTTTTTCAAGAGCCATAAATTGCTCTTGTTAAATTACTTTCGGAAAGTGTTGGCCTACTGCTACAGTATTACAATTTTAAAATGTAAGTGCCTGCATAAAACAACTTCCTTGGATATGCAATATATATATATATATATATATTGCAATTATTATAGTAGGGGGATATACCTGATATAAAATAATATCTCACTAATAGATAATATGTTAATTGCATATACCAGTAACGAAAATAATTACAGAAAACTCACGGTTATTCATATTCATTCATATATTCATATATTCATTCACGGTTATTCACCTCCACAGGGAATAAGAATTTACTTTGTATAACCCAAACTTCAAATAAGTGCATGAGTCTATTAAAAAAAGTTCGAAAATGAAAACTGTTTCAAATAACCGGGAACTTCAATAAGTGACCATTCCAATAAATGGAAGTCTACTGTAGTTTCATTAGGTGTGATGAATAAAAAGATATAATTTAAAACTTTGATTAAATTTTTCTGCCAACTGGCTATGATTAGAATACTTTGTTTTTTCACAGTCAACATGTTGATGTTTATAAACAATGCATGCATCTGTCCTAAATCAATAAAATCATTAACTTTTACATTCCATAGAAGCATTAGAAGTACAATGCATATACAAGATCCATATAGAAGCACTAGCTTGTGATGACACAAATAAAGGAACTTTTAAATTTACATCATAAATTCATCATTGTGTTATCACGAGTATTTAAACAACCAAAATAGAGAAAACATTTAACTGTATACTAGCACAACCTAAAGTTTCATTTCAAAAAAGATAACATTTCAAATACCTCATATCAAATTAAAAATCATATCATATAAAAAAAAAAATCATATCTTATTTGAAATTTCAAAAGACATGTTTTTAGAATGGTTTATGTTATTGGTTATGTTAAAAGTTTACTGTTTCCTTAACAACTCTGTGTGATTTACAATTTGGTTTCAGAAGAAACTATTCTACACCATTTGCCCTATTAAGTCTGACTGAAAATATTAGAAGTGCTCTAGATAAAGGATTGTTTGGCAGTGGTATCTTTATAGACCTTCGAAACCCTTTGATATTGTGGATATTAAAATTCTGTTTAAAAAACTAGCTTACTATGGCATAAAAAGAGTTTCAAATTCCTGGTTCAAATCTTTCCTTACAAATAGAAAACAGCTTGTGTCTGTCAAATGACGGAACTCTAATATTTGTGATGTCACTGTTGGTAAGCATCAAGGATCTGTGCTGGGTCCATTATTGTTTTTAATCAATATAAATGATTTATCCAAAGCCATAAAATTTTGTAGAGTCCAACACTTTGCTGATGATACAACACCTTGCTGACGATACAACGCTTTGCTGATGATACAACGCTTTGCTGGTGATACAACATTTTGCTGATAATACAACACTTTGCTGATGATACAACACTTTGCTGATGATACAACACTTTGCTGATGATCTTAATGAATCAATCAATAAAATAATAAATATGTCAACTCTTGTCTAAAAAAATTCTGCAACTGGTTAAATGCTAACAAAACTTCTTTAAATACAAGTAAAACTTAGTTGATTATTTTCAAACCAAGGTTAAAAAAACCTCATCACCAATTTAAAATAAAATTAAATGGGAAAAAACTTATCCCCTAAAATTTGCTAACTATCTTGGAATAAAGTTTAATGAAAATTTAACGTGGAATGATCATATTAATTAAACAATAATCTAAATAGATGCAATGCAATTCTAAGAATTGCATTGCATTTAGAAAGAATTTCTTTCTAAACTTAGACATCTTGTTGACAAAAATCCATTAAAATCTATATATTTTGCCTTA
>NC_088928.1:1927500-2002500 GCF_038396675.1 Hydra vulgaris | reverse complement strand
TATATATATATATATATATATATATATATATATATATATGTATAATTCACATCACATATTTCACATCAATGTAATTATGAATTGTGGCGATAAAGTAGCCAAGCAATAGCTGACAAAAAGTTAATGTAGAAAAAATATCTTTTAATCTTAAAAAAAATCCAATACTAATATCACTAAATATCTTAAAAAAATTAAAAAGTTTATCTATCAGAAGAAGCAAAAAACAATACATTTCTACGCTCAAAAATTTCTTTAAAACGATTTAAGCAATAAAAAAAAACACACGAAAGTAGTTATTGCTAAACTACATTTTATTCAACTTGAGAGGGTTTTTTTCCTGCTTGAATCATTGTATTATGTACTTGAAGTCCCTTTTATAATAATTTCCGTTTAATGAATGGCTAAGTGCGTATTTTACGGCTAAAAATTAAAAAAGAATCTAGTCGATGAGAAAATTTTTATATTCGGTATCCATAGCCATTTTTAAAACTCTGCAAATACGCAAATTTTATTGCTCTTGCATATTATAACTTTCGACTTATTAAGTAAGTCTGAACGACCGCGTTATGGCTTTTTTTTCATTAAAAGTAGCCTAAAGCATTTTTAAAATTCTTAGCTCCGTAAATTATAAAAACATAATAATTTGCAAAAATAGCAACTAACTTTTATTGCTTCGACCATATAAACTGCGTTTATATGGCCGATGTGCCACAGCACTGGCAATCAGTAATCATTAACATAGCAACATTCAAATAGTAAAAGAACATTCAAAAATGATGCCAGGTTTGTAAAAAATTTTTTAGCTCATTTATTTCTGTTAATATTTTGCGAAGTCATTTCAAAAAGTTGGTGTGGCAATAATAATGAATATGAGGCTGCATGAGAGGACTTCTGAAGGCAAACCTCAAGCAATGTCTTTTCTGAAAGCGTTTGGGAGTTTTGATTCTATTACATCACTAGTTACACTACAGCGAATATGCATACAGCATACATACAGCGAACTATATGGTTTCTTTGTGAGCTTATAGTTGAGTTGCAAGAAAAATTGAGTGGTATATATGCTTTTAAGTGTGCTGCTAATGTTCTTAAAGAAATGAAAGCCAGATAAATTTCCTAATATTTACGTTGTTCTTTCATTTGGATGTGTTCTTCTAGTCTTTACCGCAGAATGTTAAAGAATGAGAAGTGTAATTCGACGCCATGATTCGCACACAAAAGCAACACAAAGACAGGAACGACTTTCTGAGTTGGCTTTAATGCACATCCACTATGGTTATAACTTTGATTTAGATGTGGCCGTTTAAATATTTGCAAAATTACATCCAAAAAAATTAGAATTTGTCTCCTTTCTTTTAGTCGAATAAGATTTGTTGTAATTAATTGAATACTTATCTTTGAGACCAAATGTTTGTTGTTTATTAATTTATCATCAGTTACATTAGATTAAAAGTTGCGGGAAAAATGTGTTTAATATTTTTAAAGAATGACTTTTTAAAAGCACAGTGGGCCTTAGTAAAAAGTTTGTCACCATCCTAAAAATAAGTCTGCTTACGGGCCTGCTTTTTACCGAAAACCTGAAAAACTCTGAAAAACGAACCGAGAGACTCCTGTGCTACAGCTGTAAATTTTAATTTGCAGCTACAATTTGTAAGTAAAAACACGGCGATCAAACCACTTTAAAACAAACGCATAAGACCAGATTTATATAATTATTTTTGAGTAACAGTCACAATATATTTTTAACAAACAAAAAATTTATTCGACTAAACTTAGTTAGACCAAAAGTTTATTTAAATTATTTTTTTTAAATTAAATTTATTTAAATTAAATTTTATTTAAATTAAAAAGGTACATTTAATTACGCTTAATTGTCAGTCGACCAATTTTAGTTCAACTAAGAAATTAGTCATCTAATTTTAGTTAGACTAAAAAGTTAGTCGACTAAATTTAGTTAAGCTAAAATATTTATCGACTAACTTATGGTTTAGACTAAGTTATGGTTTGATTAGTTAATTTTTAGTTTCGGTCAGAACACGGAAAAAAATAAATTTGTAAACACTGTGGAAACCACGTGATAAATTTTGACGAATATCGATGAATATTTAAATCACGTGTTGAAATTTACATCACGTGTTGAAAAAGTGTTGAAAAAATTCCCTACAACTGTCGGGAAATTTAATAAGAAAGTCTAAAGTTGATTAGTTATTTCTTAACAATAGTGTTGTCGAAACTTAAACCCTAAAGAAAATCATCACATATAGAAATCTTAAAGTTCGAAGATCACATTAGATAAATTTTGTAAATGGCTTCTCAAACCTCAAAGGTAGATGATACGAAAAACGGAGACTCGGGTTTCGTAAGTTTAACTTGTGATTCAATAGAAATTGATGATACTGAGAATAGAGATCCTGCTCCAGAAAGTGTCAAAGACGAAGAATTATTTATTAAATGGCGAAATTTTCTTAAAGAAGCCTTTACACCAGATGAAGATGGAGATACGTAAGTATATTTAGAAACCTTGTGGAAGTATTTATTTTAAATAATGATATTTACATTGATAAACAAAATGTATTTTTATTTATAATCTTTTTTTTTTAATACCTTGGCTAAGTTTTTTGTAAATTTTTGAAAGTTAAAATTAAATACTATGATTTCAGGTACTTGATCATTCAAATTCGACAAAAAAACATCCAAGAAGCCAAAAATTTAATAAATCTAAATTTTCGTTTTGGAAGTAAACAAAATCTTGACATAAAAAACAAGAGAAAATCTGTGAGTATGCTTGTTTTTATATTAACAAAATATTGGTTGTGTAAAGCCCTCTCCTTATGCTCTGTGTGTTTAAATTTTTATGCTTATATAGACTGTTCAAACAAACAGAAAATCTCAGTCACTAGAATATTATAAGCTATAAGAAGCAGGCTGTAAGATAGGCGATGTATGTACTGAAGCCAATTTTATGTTTTTATGTCTTTTATGTTTAAAATGTCTCCACGGATGAGATAATACTCATTAAGCAAAAATGCATTAATATTATATGCAGCTCAACTGCGTATATATATACGTACATGTACATATATATATATACATATATATATATATATATATATATATATATATATATATATATATATATATATCTAAATATGTATATAAATATATATATGTATATATATATATATACATATACATATACATATGTACGTACACATATATAAAAATCTGCAGTTAAGCAGCGTATAATATTAATATATCTTTGCTTATTGTGTATTATCTCGTCTGTGGAGACATTTTAGTCATAAAGAAAATTGACTTCAGTACATACATCGTCTATCATATAGCCTCTTGTATTCTAGTGACTGAAAATTTGTGTTTGAGCAGTCTATATTAGCATAAAATTTCATTTTTGCAAAGAAAAATTTCTTTTTTTTTTATACTTTTTTTAAAAAAAATTCTTGGTTTAAAGTCAGCCAAAAACAACTTTTGTAAAATTTGTTAAGAAAGTACTGACCTAAACCTGCAAGTGTAAGTATGGGTATGTGCTTATATAAATCAGATAATATATATCTAAGGATCTAACAATCTCCTAAAATATTTTGTGCTCTTTAATTTAAAAAAACGAGGAATAATTTAAAAAACAATAGATGCACACTTATTAAATGTAAATGTTTTTTTTTTACAGAGTGCATTACATTTGGCTTTAAATCAGCATGATATCCTTCCTGCTTTAATTTGTGCAGGTGCAGATTTATCTGTAAAAGATAATAAAGGACATAATATTTTTCATCTTATTGCAATAACACAAAACACTGAAGCTCTTAGAATCATTTTATCATTTGGTCAAAGAACAAATCAAATTGAAAAAATTAAGGAGTTAGTTAATAGTCCTAATTATGAAGGTATTTCTTTAAAATCCTAGATAAATTTTCATAATTTAGAGTATATTTATAATCATCTTTCAAAATAAAAAAATTATATATAAATATGTTATAGGAATACCTGCATATTTTTTGGCAATTCGATACCATTACAGAAAGATGATTGTCCTCATGTCAGATAATGGTTTTATCGACAATAACGCAAAGGTATCATTTCAAGTTTTTTTTTTTTTTTTTACTTGTATTTACGACATCCAAAAATTGCAATTAAAAAGTAAATTAAGAATGTCTGAATAAAAAGCAAATCTTATTTACAGTGAAAACTTTTATTTTCTGTAACTTTAAACATTCTCGTGTTTCTGTTTTCCATTGACATAGTGAAGCTAGTTTGAACACAATGAAATTCAGCCTTTTATTATTAATTACTCAAAAACTACTTAACATATTTTTGTAATTTTTTGACACAATGAAGCCAATTAATTTATTTATTCAATAACTTTTTGCATTTTTATTAATGCTTAGAAAGAAACTGAATATTTTGTACGTACTTGACATCAACTGCAGGATCTTGCTTTGAGATGAGGATCTTTTTTTGAAGTTGCTATCAGTATATTTATTTTCTTCTTCTGGAGAATCTTTAATAGTATCAATGATAAGAGCAAATCTGTAGTTCCACCTCTCTTGTATGGTTCAGACTTTGTCACCTCACCTAAAGACAAAGCTGAATTGTTTGCTAAGAACTTCTCATAAATACCATCTCTTGATTCCAGTAGTTGCGCTCTACCTGATATTGCCAACAAACAGGTTAATCCATTGCTTGACATTCGTATCACTCCAGCTTCTGTGTCTAAAGTAATTTCCTGCTTAGACTCTTCTACAGCTTGTGTTCCAGACAACATATCTGTTATTGTCTTGCAGAAGTGTTCTCCGGAGCTGTCGTTTATACTTTCAAAACTATTTGACAAGTGCTTATCAGAGTCTAGTTTTCCATCCTGCTGGAAAGCAGCATCTGATATCCCTATTTTCAAAAATTCTGGAGAGCGATCTGATTCGTCTAATTACCGTCCCATTAGTCTTCTTCCTATCATAAGCAAGGTTTTTGAACCTTTAATTAACAAACACTTAATCTCTCATCATAAATCTAATAACTTACTTTCTAATCATCTTTTGATCTTCTCGTTCTTCAGCTGATTTGCTAATTGTAATAACCGATATGTTATATTGTGCATTAGATAAAGGAGGGGTTAAGGCATTAATTTGACATTTCTAAAGCGTTTGATAAAGTTTGGCATGCTGGTCTTCTCCATAAGCTTTTTTCTTACGGTGTATCTGGTAACATCTATAAGATTATTGAATTCTTCCTTTCAATCGTAATATTAAAGTAGTCCTTTATGGACAGCACTTTTCTTCTTATTCTGCAACTTCAGTGGTTCCTCAAGGTTCTTTTCATGGCCCTATACTCTTTTTAATTTACATTAACGATCTTCCAGATATTCTCACATCTAAAGTGGCATTGTTTGCTGGTGATACTACCATTTGTTTTAATTTTGATCAGAAGCCAACACTCTCTGATTGCTTTGAGGGAGCATTTGAGCTTGAAAAGGATCTCACTTCTGCTACACCATGGGGCTCACAGTGGCTGGTGAACTTTAATTCAGATAAAATCCAATTGTTTTTACAGCCAATCATTACTACAATAATTCAGATCTTCCTATATTTATGAATGGTAATGTACTCAATTAGTCCCTTCACCTTCTAGGATTAACTCTTACTTCTTTTTTGGAAACCATATATCAAATCCTTTGCCAAATTAGTATCTGCTAAGGTTGCATCTCAAGCTCAACACTTTCTTACTCCAGATTTTATTCTTTATCTCTATAAATCTCAAATCTGGCCTTGTATGGAATACTGTTGCCATATCTGGGGCAGATCTTCTAATGATGCCCTTTCGTCTTTCTCTGACAAGGTGCAAAAGCGCATTGTAAACATATTTGGACCTGCTCTTGCAGCCAATCTCCAACCATTATCACATCATCATAATGTTGCTTCTCTTTACTATTATGTGCACTGCTCTAAAGAGCTAGTGGCTCTTGTGCTATCTACTAAAACTCATTTTCGTGTTACTCATCATTCAATTAAGTTTCATCTTTTTTCTGTGACTGTTCCTAAGTGCTCCAAAAACTCTAATACCTCTAGTTTTTTCCCCAGATCATCAGTTCTTTAGTATTCGCTTGCTTCATCTTGCTTTCCTGACTCATAATTTGCAATCTTTTAAGTCGTCTGTCAATCGTTATCTTGCTTTACAATCTTCATCTTTTCTCATCCAGTACTTCCAACTTTAATTAGTGGTTGCTTGCAGCCTTGTTGGAAGCGAAGATGTTAAAGCGAAGAAAAAAAAATTTTGTGATCGTTTGTGACAGGAGGGAATGGGTTTATGATTTAGATAAAAGAAAACAACTAGAAAATCTTGTTGCCAAAATGGTTGGCAACTTACTAAATAAGATTTGTTTTAAAAGTTTGTGATTAAAGATAATTAGTAAATAATCATATTATCATTTAAGATTTTATTTGTTTCTTTTCAGCTAAATCTGATTAATTAGATAAAGTTTGATGCGTACTCTTATAGGAGAAAATATCGACTGATTCGTTAGATTATGATTGAAGCGTGCTTTTATTGGAGAATGTATCGACTGATTCGTTAGATTATGTTTGAAGTGCGCTCTTTGTGGATCGAAGCGTGATCTTCGTAAGTTGCAGATCTATAACTTTATACTTAATACTTATTGGGTATAAATAGGATATTTTAACTAAAGTGCAGCTTTTATTACAAATTCAAAATGTTTATGTCAAGAACTAATATACTGACTAATAAAACCATGTAATTTAATACGTATTAAATATTTCCTCGACGATGAGTTTTTTTTCTTTCCACGAATCCAAACACTTCGTTTTAATAAAGCATAATTATTACTTAAATATTACGTGCCAAAATTAACGTACAACGTCTTTTAGACATTTCATGGGGACCAAAAAGTTACCTAAATATCACGTGCCAAAAGTAACGTGAAAAACACGTTTTTGTCACGTCGCTGTGCCTACTGGGGAGTAGTTATTGTTTTAAAAGCTTGAAGCGTAAATAATGGACGGTTTTTGAATAAAGCTACTAAGTTAAACGATGTGTTGCATATATCAAAAGCAAAGTATCCTTTTATATCTAACAACAAATGCAAAGTAAAGCCAGAAGCTGAGAGGAATTAAAAAATCTTGGATAAATAAGCAGAAGAAAAAGCAATTCTTTTTTATGAATCTGAAACATTTTATTTGTAATTTTATTATTGTTTTTCGATTATCTCCATATTAGATTTATATCCATATTATCTCCATCTTAGTTCTATAGCAAATCTGATAATGTTAAAAAGGATATCTCCAGGTTTATTCTTTTTCTTTAAAATTTTCCCAGTTTGTTCAAAAAAGAAAGGTGTAATCTTGTTCCTAACAGCTGTTTCAATAACTGTCGGTGATTTTAGAATATTATGCGGTATAAACACTGTTGTGCCTGTTTTTAAGGTTCTTTGGTGAGAACGGTGCTTAGATTTATAACTACATCCACGTTCATTTACTCCTGATTAAGCAAACTTCATCTGTTTCTATTAAACTATTGTTAGAACAAAAAATCTTCGGCCAGAACTTCATTGTTTTGTAAGTTTGATATTAAACCTAATAATTTTTGGGTATTTGTTTCAATGTTACAAACTCATCAAACGATGTCACGACTTCCTTTGCTATTTTGTTTGGTTTCATTGTTTGTATTCCGACTCGATTTTAAAATGGTAGAGTTGATTTAACTGTTTCATTTGTAGCTTCTCTTATAGTTTTTATGGTGAAGTATGCAAGAAAACATAAAAGTCCCTGGCGAGCAGTTAGTAGCACAGATCCATTTATATCGTTCTCAGATTCAACTGAGGTAGTTTCTAGTATGAAATATCTTGGGTCTTTTAATTCAGTCATTTTTACCTACTTAATTTGTCAATCTTTTAATTTTTATATACTATCTAACAAAAACTTAGTTACTAGTGTTCTTGTAAAATGGCCACAAATTACAGCACAAATTAAAATAAATCAAAAAAGATAATTTTGGACAAAACTATTTAAATGTTTCTTTTATAAAAAGAAATTTCTTTTTCTTTTTTTGGTAAGAATAATAAAGGGGGAGAAGTACATTATTTAGAATAATATTCAATTTAACATTCTATTAGGTCAAGGCTTTGTCCTGGTTATAGACAAATTATGAAAAATTGTGTCAATTTTGAAATTGAATTCTGCTGAAATTGAAACCTGCTACAACTAAACACTGTCCAATCTTCCTTATATTTAAGACTCTTAGCAGATGATATATATATATATATATATATATATATATATATATATATATATATATATATATATATATATATATATATATATATATATATATATATATATATATAGATATATATATATATAGATATATATATATACATATATATATATATATATAGCAAACATTTCACGGCAAAACTTCAATCGACCCATAAAAATATATTGAGCGCTTCACAGCAGTTTTGTTACCAATCACTTAATAGACCATTAATAGCAGATGTAAATGTGGCTTATCAATGACTAGCAACTATACCACATCTTGCAGAGTTGCCGGCTAACCGTTTATAGACTAACCGTATATATCACATTAACGGACTCTTGTAATGTTATCGATTAACCATTTATAAATAACCATAAACAGGACTGTAAATAACATTAAATAATATTATCTTTATTTTCATTTGACTAATATGCTAAACTTTCATTAAGCTAAACTTTCTAAGAATGAGGTTTTAAGCATATGTGAAATAAAGTTATTTTAAAATTTCCTTCTTACCATATTGCTTGATATTAAATCTCTCATGCATTTGCACTGTGTTTTATATGTTAGAGTCATGTTTGATAATGTAAAAAAAGAGTTTTTAATCATAGGTGCATATCTTTCATATAACTTTAATTGTGGATTTATAGGTGCATACCTTTTATATAACTTTATTAATTATAATTATATTAAGTTTAAGGAGACCTGTTTTGAGCTTTTAGCTCTAGTCGGGTCTGCTGAATAGTTTAATGGATGCCCTATCATACAGTGAAGCCGTGGCCAAGTGGTTAGAGTTCTGGCTAAGAACCAAGACTTCAAGGTTCGATGCTGGCTTTGGCCTGATAAGTGACATTGATAAGAAATGAGAATAGAACTTTCTAGTTTAATGTACTTCCACAGTGGGCAGTGACCATACCGTAAGAACTTTTCTTGGAACACATTAATAACCACACAAAAAAATTAAAGAAAAAAAAGATACTGCAAATCTAAAAATGATTAATAACAAACAAATTGGAAAACTTATTTATATTTATAGAAAATCTAAAATAATGTTGTTATTATAGTAACAACGTTTTTGCGGCACAAGACGAGTAAGACGTATTCTTTTTTTGAGCATAACTTTATTTACAATAAAAATGGAAATAAATATTAAAAACAGTAGCGGACTGGCCCGGTGTGCCACTATTCTATAGCACAGTAGGCTGGTACCTGCTTAAATGTTTTGGGCCTCAAGCAAAGATATCTATAATTTTATATTAGCACTTTTTTTTATTATCTTTTATTATAATTTATAATATAATATAAATTATTGTTATATTGGACGTGGCCGTTTCCCGTTAACACATAGACACATAGTATAAAATATTAAAATATAAATAGACATCAAAATTCAAAACAACCAAAAATATTTTGTTTCTGCGAACGTTATCGTCTTATCGGATATCGGTATTATATCATAATTATATGACAATATCAATATACGCTAATGATAGCAACGTATTTACGTATCAATAATCTATAAATAAATATGAACAATATATTGCGTGTGTGTGTGTGTGTGGTTGTGGTCAATGGGTGGTACCGTGGTGGTGTATATCAGGAAGAAACTGACTACAATTGCCGGAACAATTATTAACTTAATATTAATTTGTTGTTGAGTATTACCTATACTGTTCGTCGTACATTTACCGGAAAGTACAATAGGTGCATTAACCTAACGAGTATAATATAAGATACGACTACGGACTAATAGTCAATTCTAAAAAATAAAAATGAATAAAGTTAAAACTAATCGTAAAGGAGGAGCGGAAAAATTAGAGATAAACGAATTGCCGAACTGAAAGCAGCAGGAAGTCATCCAAAACAAAAGAAATTACAATTTTGTTCAACTATCAATACACGAAGTGGTAAGTTTATAAGTTTATATAATTCAATTTTGAGTGGGTATGTTATAGATAGTATATGTATATAAATAATAAATACACATGAAGACATGAAGTACCTTAAGTTCTTATGTACCTATTTTAATTTATATTGCATTAACATTTTTAGATAACTTTAATGATGATACATCGGAATTCGAAATAAAAACAAATAATCCTATATTTTCAAGTGTAAGTATGAAAGTATATTATATACCTACCACCAGTCTTGTTAAGTATTTGAATACTTGTATTTAAATACTTTTTTTGTATTTTAAATACTTTTCAAATTCTTTCAACCTGTGTATTTTTAAATATTTAAAAAATACTTTGTTTTGTTTTTTTATTCGAGAATACTAAATACTTTTATTCTACTTTTATTCTACTCGAAATTCCCATTACCAGTTTTTCTTAATATACTAATTTACATTTTTTTTCCAAAGTATTATTATTTAATGTTAATAGTTTTGACTTATGAGAATTTATAAATAAGGTTTCCCAACACACAAGCAGATAACAAAATGACTCAAACCCCCATCTGCTTTTCTCTACCATGGCATACGGGACACTTGTACTTACTACTTATTAAAGAATTATATTTAGTCATTGAAACATTTATAAATAAGTTTAAATATCTATACATTTGCATATCGTGTTAATTATATATTATATATTAATAATTATTAATAAAAATAACATTTATAATATGCAATTTATTGAATTAAAAAAATATTTGTTAAGTATTTTGAATATTTTTAAAAAGTGTTTGTATTTATATTCAAATACATTTGAAAAGTATTCTTAACAAGACTGCCTACCACATTAAAATATATTAAATGTAAATAAAGAAAAAATTTACACAAAGGTATTTTTTAAAAAAACCTAGCTATACACTTTAATTTTAATATTGTGTTGTAGACTATAGAATAAAAAAACTTATGTTTCTTATTCAAAATAACTTATATTGGAATTATCATTACAGGATCCTATATGTACTAGTACATCTACTGTGCATAACTCCAATAACTTAAACATCAATGAAAAAAGTTTGGAATTGTGTAATAGAATCTGATGAATCAAAAAATTCTACATTTTCTAGTGTGAGTACAAAGTATTAAAGTATCTTATATACCATATTAAAATATATAAAATGTAAATAAAAAAAAAATGTACACAAAGATATTTAAAAAAACTAATACTTTTAAATAAATTTGTGTTGTAGTCTTGTAGACTATAAAATACAAAATACTTATGTTTCTAATGGTTTGATTGCATTAGGTAGAAGGTATTATTATACGTTCTAATATCAATATCAATAGTATTATAGATGATGAGACAGGTATTATGAATAGCAGTATTGGAAAAACTGGTTCTGATTTTATTTCGGTTTGTACATCGACAACTGACATTCCTATTGTGAAGACATTTACTTATTGCCATTTTAATTAGATAGTTTACCTATTAAATTTATATGAGATTTTTTTTTTGTAGGAAAATTATGGTTATACTATACAAATTGATTTAAAATTTCCGACAAATCCTAAAAATTTAACCGTGGTTTGTTAATACAATTTACCCTTGTCAACCTAAGTTTTTAGAAAATGTAGCTTGGTCTCTTCACAGAATATATAATCGAACAGACCTAAAAGGTAATTTAATACCAAAAAAATGGTTGACTGTAAAATGTAAAGGCAATAATTATAAAGAAGCTGTTTATTGCACAATTTGCATGGTATTCAGTTCTTCAGCTAGTAATTTTTGTTCTGGATGTACAAATTTCAAAAATATATATGCCACCATTGAATCACATGAAAATAGTCAAGTTCATTGTTTTCGCTGTGGAAGCATATATTTTAGCATCCAATAATTACAATAATGAAAATTCTGTAAATATAAATATGATGAATTTAAAAAAAAAACAAGCACTTGAACGTATTCATGTTTTAGAGCAAGTTTTTGAAATTGTTAAGCTAAATCTCCCTTATAGAGGTTCAGGTTCATCTGAATCTTTATGTAATATTAACTGTGAGAATATTAACTATAATAGAGGAAACTTTTTAGAACTCTTAAAGTTTACAGCCAAGCGAGATTCAATTTTAAATGACTATTTGACAGTTGCAATTGAAAGTAGTAAAAAGCGCAAAGAAAATATTTCTAATAATTCTAAAGGAAGAGGATCTTTAGTAACAATGCTCTCTAAGAATACACTTAATGAAGTTATCTTAGAGTTAATAAAAAGAAAAATTAAAGGTAAATTGGGAGATTTAGTATACAAGTATGTTATTTGAAAATTATATTTTTTTTCTATATGTGTATATAATATATATTTTAATTATTTTGTTCATAGGTAGACAGCACACAAGATATAGGGTCTACAGACCAAGCTGCTGTTTGTATACGATATGTTTTTAAATCTGTAGTAAAGTAAAGGAACGTCTCTTTGCTGTATTAGAAGTAAAAAATTCTTCTGGAAAAGGCATTTATGAATTATTAAAAAAATGTTTCGATTAACTTTAAAAACATTGTTGGTGAGTCTTTTGATGGTGCTGCAAATATGCGAGGAGATTTCAATGGACTTCATGCGTACATAAAAAAAGAAAATAAAAACAGTATTTACATATGGTGTTATGCACATATTTTGAATTTATGCATTTGTGATACTTGTGATAATAAAGATGCTATTAAACTATTTGGATTATTGAATCGTCTATCAACATTCTTCTCAGACTCTTACAAAAGAATGAATGTTTGGAAAGAACAACAGGAACAACTAGGAACTGGTCAGAATAAATTAAGAAAACTTCAAAAAATTGGTGAAACCTGATGGTGGTCACGAGAAAAAGCATTAAAATGGGTTTTCAGTGGTGCTGACTGTTTATATTCAGTTGTTCTTAGTGCTCTTAACTTTGTTACCACATCAAGTAAATTTGATCCAAAGTCTTCATCCGAGGCCTCGTCTTTAATAGAAAATTTATGCAATTTTAAAACCATATGTACAGCTCATGTATTTTTAAAAATATTTATTACTGTTGGTTCTACGTCAACTTATTTACAAACTAAAAATTTAGATCTCCTTGCTGCATGGGAAATGGTCAAAACAACTATTAAAGAAATAGATAAAATTAACTTTGATGATGTTATGTCAGAATCAGAAAAATTTTGTTCGGATATGAATACCAAGTTAACATCTGTTAAATTACCTAAAGATATAATTGTCGAATACGAGTTAAAGCAAAACAGAATAAGACGTACAAAGCGAATGTTTGACGAAATATGTAGCGATGAACCACCAATAAATCCCAAACAAAAATTTAAGGTTGAAGTATTCCTGTGTATTATTGATCAACTAAAAACTAGTCTGTCAGAGAGATTTATAAATAATACAAGTTTAATTGTTGACATGCAATATCTTTTACCAAAACATTTTAAGGATTTGAAGTCAGATGATCTTCCAGAGTCAGCGTTACAAAAATTGTCTACTTTGGTGTCAGTAGACCATCCATTGTTAATTGCTGAATTAAAACATTTTGCAAGTATTTACAATAGTGTTAAACAACCGCTGAACAAATCCAATCGTATAATATATGATAGCATTGATGACAATAGCCATGAAGAAGATGATGGGATTAATGATAATTTATATGAACTTCCCACTAATATCAGGACAGGTAAAATAAAAAACAATTTAGGTAGGTTGTAACTTAAACCTAGGTGTATAAACAAGTATAACTAAAAACTTAATAGGCAATTCATTTTTTTTTAGGATGTGACAAGTCTATGAGAGAAAATGATAATGGACATAATCGTGATTCTTGTCTCTTGTGTGTTCACAAACTAATTTATTCGCTTAATATGCATTCTCCTTTATACGCTAATCTTTTAACTGCCATAGAATTTGTATTAACACTATCCGTGAGTCAAGTAAATTGCGAGCGTGTTTTTAGTAAATTGAAAATAATTAAAAATCGTTTACGTTCTTCTCTTGGAAATGAACACTTGGAAGCATTTCTCCTTATGTTGGAAAAGAAATTTTAGACGAAATTGAATTTGAAGACATACTTGAAATAGTAAAGAGTTCATCACCGTTTATGTCTAAGCTGTTGTCAAAATGTTAAATATTTCAATTTATATTAACCATACCTAACTATCTAAGTACCTGTAAGGGCATAAGGCCATAAAGTATCATTACTTTTATTTTGTTTAATTATGTTTTATGTTATATCAAATTTATCACATTGATTATATTATTATGTATTTATGTTATGTTTTCATACTAATTTATACAAGATTTTAGCAAAAGTTATGTTGATGACAATATCAACTATTTAGATATTGTACAACAACATAAATATAATAATGGTATAAAAACCATTAACATATTCATAACATTCAGTAATTATTATTTTGTATAAAAGATAATTTGGCCTTCGACCCACAAAGTTTATAAAGACCCGTAATCACAATATGAGTAAACATTTTTTTGGGGGGAAGGGGGGTTGGACCTGTAGTAATAGGGCCGCTAATAAACTTGGAATAGTGGGCCGAACCCTTCCCAGTCCGCCCCTGATTAAAACTATAGAAAAATTATCACAAGCAAACTAGAAGAACAAAAAAAAAGTATACTAGTAGAAACGGAGAGATTACTCAAAGATCATGAAAAAAACTTTACCACAATAATAAGTTCGAATTTTAAAATAATAACAGCAAGGTTAGACAAAATGGACGCTGAAATAAACAATAACAAGTTAAATATCAGAAGAGTTGAAAATGAAGTTGACGAAATAAAATTCAGCTTAAATTTCCAAGAAGAAAAAGCTAAGGATGAACTTATTCATATAAAAACAAAATATGATAATGAAATTTTGATGTTGAAAAAAAAATCTATCGACTTAGAGAATCGCTCGAGACGTAATAACTTACGTATCGATGGCATAAAAGAAAACCCTGAAGAAAACTGGAGTGATTGTGAGAAGGCTGTATAAGACATCTTTAAAACAAAGCTAAATATATTAAGTGAAGTAGTTGTGGAACGACCGCACCGAGTCGGTGCAGTTAAAGATAATAAAGCACCAAGATCAATCGTTTTAAAGCCTTTCAATTATCATGATAAAAACAAAATATTAAGCTCAGTAAATAAACTTAAAGGAACCGGTATTTATATTAATGAAGATTATGCAAAAGAAACGATGTTAGAAAGAAAGAAGCTTTGGGAAGAAGTTAAACGATTACGAAACGAAGGTAAATTTGCAGTTGATAAATTTGATAAAAATTATTATAGAGATTTTAGAAAGTAAACGCGCGAAGTTTTATTAAGCGAAGCGCTATTTTAACGATTTTAAATAACGACTAACTTAACAATAGATTTTGAAAAATTACACTTTAATGTTTTCAATTCAGCAAATGTTTTACTTAATGATATTTCTGACGCTGATTTGCATTTTTTTAACGAAAACAGTTTTAGTTCGTTCTTTTTTGAAATAAAAATTTCTAAGAGTGAACCAAAAACTTTAAAGAGTAATTTTACTGTAATACACATTAACATAAGAAGTATAAATAGCAACATGGATAAGCTAAAACATTTTCTTATCGAATGCAATTATCTATTCAGTATGATATGCCTAACAGAAACGTGGCGTTCTGACGAACCATGCAGAATAAATTCAAGTTTAGAAATTCCTAACTACAAATTATTATCATCTGAAAGAAAAAGTAACAAAAGGGGAGGTGAAATTATAACTTATATTAGGAATGATCAAGTTACCAAAATTAGAGATGACCTTTCGATCTCAGATGCCGATAATGAGGTTTTTACAATTGAAATAACTAGCAACAAATCAAAAAACATACTGGTCTCCACATGTTACCGGCCATCTGAAGGTGATTTATTTAAATTTTCCAATCATTTAAAACAAATTTTTATAAAAAACAACAATGAGCAAAAAAAAATATTCTGTATTGGAGACATAAACATAGATTGTTTACAATATGATAAACATGCCAATACTAAACTTTTTTTTGAAGAAATGCTTCAACATTACATCTTCCAATTATTAACAAGCCAACTCGAGTAACTCCAACTTCAATCACTGCAATAGACAATATATTAACTAATTCATTGTTTGATACTTCTCTAAAGGTAGGAATAATAAAGGCAGATATATCTGATCATTTTCCTATTTTCTTCTCCTTGACGCAAGATATAAAATCTAATAATAGTTGTAAAATTAAAACTTATAAAAGAAAAATCAATAAATTTGCTATTCAACAATTTAAAGACTCACTGTCGGCAGAAGAGTGGGATAAGGTATACCATGAATGCAATCTTGGGCACACTAACTCTGCTTATAATAACTTCGAAAAAATTTTCCTAAAAAGCTATAATATGCACTTCCCAATTAAAGTAAAAATAATAAAAGAAAAACACTTAAAATATCTATGGATCACCAAAGGTATTAAAAAATCCTCAAAAAAAAACAAAAACTTTATATTAAATACTTAAAAAATAGAAATGAGGCAAACCTAAATGTTTACAAACAGTATAAAAACTTGTTTGAAAAAATTAAAAAAAATTCAAAGAAAAACTATTACTCAAATAAAATAAAAAACACAAATGGTGATATTAAGAAAACTTGGGATATCATGAAAGAAATAATTGGGATAAAAGCCTGCAAAATAAATAGATTACCTACTCAAATTGTCATAGATAATAAAGAGTATGACAATAACAATGCAAATTCAGAAAAATTTAATAGTTTTTTTGTCAACATAGGCCCAAATCTAGCTTCAAAAGTCAATTGTCCAAACAACTCATTTGAAACTTATCTAACTAGTGTCAACAACGAATTAATATTTAAAGAACTAAAAATTGATGAACTCGAAAATGCAATAAACTCTCTTAAAACAAACAAGTCTCCAGGTATAGATGACATTTGCAGTAATATCGTTGTCAATGTCTTTTCGGAGATACGCAAACCTATTTTCGAAATACTTAAATCATCAATTATAACAGGAACTGTACCAGATAAATTAAAAGTAGCTAAAATCGTACCTATTTTTAAAACCGGTGAAACATTTCTAATAAACAATTACAGACCAATCTCAATATTTCCAACCTTTTCTAAAATACTTGAAAGAATAATCTACAATAGATTATATGAATACCTAATTCAAAACAAGTTCTTAAATTAAAATCAATTCGGTTTTCAAGCACAGCACTCAACTCAACTAATAGCATAAGTGATTCTTTTAATAAAAAGCAATTTGTATTAGGAACTTTTATAGACCTATCCAAAGCATTTGACACAATTAATCATGATATCTTACTAAAAAAAATGGAAAAATACGGAACAAAAAATACTAGCCTAGATTGGTTTAGAAGTTATCTATGCAACAGACAACAATGTGTTATTTCGAACGATAATAAATATTCTAATTTACTAAAAATAAAATGCGGAGTTCCCCAAGGTTCCATTCTTGGTCCTCTTTTATTTTTAATTTATATTAACGATCTTCCACAATCACTAAAAAAACTTGATGCAATAAAATTTGCTGATGACACAAATTTATTTTATTCATCAGCATCAATTGAAATCTCTTTGAATCTGCAAATAATGACCTTGAGAGTCTAAACATTTGGTTTAAAGTAAATAAATTATCTTTAAATCGAGAAAAAACAAAATACATCTTGTTTCATTCCAACCAGCAAAAAAACAAAATACCAAGCATGCTACCATTACTAAAAATTGATAACATAAACATCGAAAGAACTGAAACTATTAAATTTCTTGGGATAATTATTGACGAAACGATTTCTTGGAAACCCCGTATAAAAACATTAAATACAAAAATATCAAAAAGTATCAGCATACTTTACAAAGTCAAAACTATACTTTCCCAGGAGAATCTGAAAGTTCTCTACTTTTCTTATATACAAAGTTATCTAACATATTCGAATATTGCCTGGGGAAGTACAAATAAATCTAAATTAAGTTCTCTATATACACACCAAAAACACGCATCAAGATTGATTTATAATAAAAATAAATTCACTCATGCCGATCCTTTACTTAAAAACTTGAATGCTTTTAATATCTATCAAATTAATATCTATTAAAATGTTTTATTTATGCTCAAATATAAGCCCGGACTTGTCCCAACTCATTTTACTAATAACTTTTTTCAAACCAACGCCAACAGATATATCACATGAGGAACCGGAAACTTTACATTGCCCATAAAAAAAACAAAATTTTCGAGATTTTCAATTGTACACCGTGGCCCCTATTTATACAAAAAAACAATACCTCAAAATATAGAACTTACTAAATTGGATAATCTTATTGCCCTGAAGAAAAAACTAAAAGATCTTATAATTAACAAAACCAATTTTATCGATATGTATTAAGTATAAAAGAACAATTAATATAATATAATGTAAAAAGAACAATTTAAGCTATAAAAATAAATAAAAAATAAATAAAATATAAAATATAAAAAAAGAACGCTCTTTAGATATTGTAAATATTTGTGGTGGACATTTATATAAACTGGAGACATGTAAATATTATTTGTTTTTGAAATATATAATAATGATTGTTGTAAAAAAAAAAAAAAAAAATAACAGGTTTTTCGCTGGCAAGAATTTTTTTCCAACGAAATAAAGTTCGATCTTTTTCAGAAAATTGGTTTTACTAAAGTCCATTGAATAGAGTTTATCAAGATTCTCCTGATTTAAACGTGGTTCTTTGTCTTTTAAAGACTTCTGTGAGAAAATTAAAGATAAAAAAATTGTTACATTATTCAGTAACTTTAAATTTTCATTTGACTAATAAGATAATAATAGAAGCACCTAACACAGAGGTAGTCAACCTGGTCCTTTTTTCCTGTATAGAAAAAAAATTTTTTTTTTAATGTTTACAATTATACCTAGAAAAAAAAACAACACTAAAAATGGGTGTTCTCATATAATTGCGGTAGCGACGAGAACAGCAATTTATAAATGAAAAGCACATCTCAAATATGTTTCGATACCAAACCACCTTCACTATCTTCTGTATTCTGATGTGAACCCTAAAATCCAAAGTTTTCCAGAATTTACTTGACTTAATAAATTTAGGACGGGAGAGGCGAAAATTTTGAGGCCTTTTTGGTCCCAGGCTCCAACCATCGCACTTTTTTGCAAAGTATCCTTATTTGACATAAGTCTAAATATATAAATGTTTGAAGTTTGTTCCATGTCTAAAAGTTAGCTATCTCAAAGACTAAAATGCTGGATTCACCCTTGTGTAGAACAACTATTTATCTAGTATATAGCAAAAAACATTTACTTTGAGGTGTCAATTAAGGAATTTTTTAGAATTTATTGCGTTGAGAAATTTAGTGAACATAATTTCAATTAGGACAATTAGATGAATTTAAAGGAATTTTGAAAAACCTATTATAATTGGTAAAAATTTGGTGACAAAAATGTTTTGTTTGTTCCCAGTATTCTCCCAAATTTTCTTTTATTGAATTAAACAAAAACTTGTTAGCAGAAAAACTCGGTCAAGAACAACTGATACATTTTACCAAATACATTTTTATTTATTAAAATTTTAATAACAATTTTTAAAAGTAAAGCAAAATGGATAGTTGAGTATGACATATATTCAATTAAACAATTTAGAGACAATGGAAGAATTTAATTTTGTCTAATTGTTATATTACAATCGTTACAGCAAATATCTACGAATGTAGAACTAAACAAACTACCTCAAAAAATCAAAGGATTTGTTACATAAAGGAAATCCGAAAATAGTTCTGCAAAATGGTTCTATGAAATCCCCCCACAAAATATCCCCCAAAAAAACCCCCCCCCCCCCCAAAAAAAAAAAAAAAAAAACAACAACAGACTTTTAAAAAAAATATTGCTTTGAAATTGATAGATTGTCTGCCCAAACCAAAATCCTCAGGATTTTTTCGGGAGGATTTTTAAGTAACTTATGATTCAATTTAATTAAAAATTAAAAAAATTCACAAACAACTTTCAATGAAAAGAGGTTTGAAGCTTTAACAATAAACCCTTTTTTTTAAATAATAAGCAAAAACTTAACAACAAGAGGGATTAATTTGATACAGTCATACTACTTTTATAAATTTCCCAGTTTATATCAATGATATATTAACTAAATTTCTAACTTCGATCCGAAATGTGAAGCATTTTTCCTTTTTTACAAATAGCGGATTAAATTTGTAAACAGTTATTTTTAACTTTTTTTTCTTAAATAAAGTAAATATATTTTAAATTTAAATAATATTTATGTAAAAGTGGTAAGGGGTATGCCCCCCAATAATTTAAGACATTTTTTTAAATTATTTCAAAAAAATAATAGGATTGTTTTTAAATCAAAATTCAACGTAGAATCCGAATTTAGATGATTCAAAACGTAAATATTAGTAATTTTGTCTCAAAAATTGAATTTTGTTCATCGCGTAATGATAACCATATACAAAAAAAAACTAATCACGAACCAACATCTTTCTATAGACTCCAATATAGTCCTAAACTAAAGAATTTTTACGATAATAATCAACCTCATTTGCTTCACTGCTTGAAAATCTCTTTAAAAATGGTGGACTTGAGTTTATTATCAAAAAAATACCATATCGTTTGGTCGATTGTTAAAGATTTAAGATTATTGTAAAAATATTGTAAGGCCATTATAAATAAGTTATTACTTCGGGAAAGAGATCAAAGCAAAATACTAAATGTTTATATTCTCGTAAAAGAAGATTCTTTGGCAACAAGCATACAATATCAAATGAAATAATCATTGAGAGTCTCTCTGACCAACTACAAAACACCAGTGCAGCTTCTCACACTAGTTCTACTAATCAAGGAAATGTTTCAAGGAAAAAAGTTGAAGACATTGACTTTACAGAAACTATAAGTGAAACAGTTGAAGAATACCGACTTGTTGATGTCTCTATTTTAGCTGAAGTTTCTAGTAAACTGCCTTGCCCAGAATGTCAAAATAGGAAATTGTTGCTGATCGAAAACTTTGCCAAAAAGAAAGGATTAGCTTCATCAATAAGTGTATTATGTAAATGTGGTTATAGTTTATCTTTTTATACATCCCCAGTGTGTAGAAAAAATGGATATGATGTAAACTTACGCATAACATATGCAATGTGCACTATTGGTTCAGGCTATTCTAACCTGCAACGATTTACAACAATGATGAACACGCCTAAACCAATGAAAAGAAATAATTATGATAAACTTTCCAAAATTTGTGGACATGCATGTGAAACTGTTGCTGAAAAGTCAATGACAGCTGCAGCTATAGAAGTAAAGTCTCAGATTGGTACGGAAATTGGGGTATCAAATGATGGATCATGGCAACGTAGAGGCTACTATTCGCTCTATGGTGTAATCACTGCCATATCTGTTTATACTGGAAAAATATTAGATGTTGAAGTTATTTCTAAAACATGCAGGTCATGTGAGTTCTATGAGAAAATCAAAGGAACTGATCATGTTAAATATGATTCCTGGAAAGCACTCATGTCTGTATCAATAATTATTGTGGTTCAGCGCCTGCAATGAAGCCTGAAGGTACTAAGAATATATTTGAGAGAACAATAGCAAAGCATGGTCTCAAATACACAAAATTTTATGGCAATGGAGACAGCAAATCTTATAAATCAATTGAAAATGTTTATGGAGAGGATATAAAAGTTGAGCGTCTGCACTGTGTTGGCCACATTTAGAAAGTAATAGGTAACCAACTTTGCAAACTACGCAAAAAGGTTAAAGGTATTAGTGGTAAAGGCAAATTAACATTGAATATGATAGATCGTTTGCAAAACTATCATGGTATTGCCATCAGCAAAAATGTAGGTGACTTAGTAGGTATGAAAAAAGCAATTTTTACTAGTCTGTTCCATGTAGCGTCGACCAAAAAAAACCCGTGGCACGATCATTGCCCTAAAGTAAAAAATAGCTGCTGCTTGTTTCAGCGGGATAGAATAAACAAAACAACAATATATAAACCAGATGTTGGGTTAACTTTGTCTGTAATTGCTCATGTAAAACCTAATTACAAAGATTTAAGTAAAGACAGTCTTTTACCGATGTGTCTCCTTGGATTGACACAGAATGCCAATGAGTCTTTTAATGCCATGATTTGGGAGCGTGTCCCTAAGATTCGTTTTGTTGGCTTTGAAAAGCTAAAGTTTGGAGTTTTTGATGCTGTGGCTAGTTTTAATATTGGTAGCAAAGCATCCTCGCAAATTATGGAGGTACAAAATATCCTTGCAAATTATGGAGGTACGTCAAGCGCAGTACAAAAATACTGAAAAAGTTAAACTTCGTAGAAAGATAATTCGCGGAAAGAAAAAGTCATCTGATAAAGGAGACTACTTATGAACCAGAAGCTTTTGTGTAATTGTTTCTTTAAATACAAATATTTATATTAGTGTTTTTTATGTTAGATTTAAAGCTGAAGCGATTTATACACAATTTTGAACTTAAAAGTTTTTTCTCAAAATAAGAGTTTTTTTCGATAATCGAACTTTAGCAAATCACATCTCCTAGTCTCTAAATGGTAGAGTGGTAAAATTTTCAGGGTATATTTTTATGACTTGTACTTGCAACTTAAACTAAAAACAATTGAGTTAGGTTTTTTAAATCAAGAAATTTTTTATATTTTATATTGTCCCTATTTTAAAATATTTTAATCAAATACTATGGGCAATCGAGGCAAAAATTATAACATTTTTTAAGTTTAAGTTGAAGATCTTTAAAGAAAAACTTTAAAGAGTCTTTTGTCAAAGTTTCATTTAGATATATTAAACAGTTCTTAAGTTATCAATTGCTAAAAAAATTGACTTTTTCTTGAATTGCAGCCATTATGGACGACTGCAATGATTTTTTTAAATTTTTTTAGTAATTTTGTAGGATCTACTATAAAATACATCGTTCCATTGCATGCAACACCAAGTTGTCATTTTAGGTTTAACAGGGGGCATACCCTATAAGCGGAAATTAAAATACTTGTAAAATAATAATATATGATTCCTTAAATTATTTTCGATTAAAAAGGGATTAAAGTTTTCAATAAAAAAATTAAACGACAGACGCTTTTGAATCATTTTTATATATTAAAATACTTTTTAATAAACATAAAAAAAACTTTTATAAGTATTTTATAATTACTAAAATTTGTTTTTGAATTATCTTCATTTTGTTAGAAGCTTTTGACTTTCATTTTTAATTTTTATTCCACACTTCGGCTTCAGCTTTTCCCCTTTTTACAAATGGCGGACTATTGTTATAAACAAAAAAAAGTGGCTTCATTTTTTGTTTAATAAAATCCCACAAGTTAGACACCTAGTTTACATAATATATCATTGGTTTATATAGTTAACCTTTTCAGGCCCGTAATTAGGGGGGAGAGGCGAGTAGGGAAGCTGACACCTTTCTTTTGAAAAAATGAGCCGGTTTCAAAACTTTACTAAATTTATCACGGTCGTTTAGATGTGGAAAGTATACGCAAGCGCAGCGTCAAATACAAACTTTACAATTTTAAAGATGGTGACAGCCTTTAGATGCAAAATTTTTTTTTGAGTAGCAAAAACATATTTAAAGTTTTACTTAGATGTTATTATTTACTTAGATGTTATTATTTGCATATTTTTGATAGAATTAAATAATTATAAAGACTAGCAAAAGCAACCCGTTATACGGGTTATGGTCGGTCTGTTACATAATTAATTTATAGTGGCTGTTTTCCACAATTTAAAGTTGCGAAACCTTAACTAATACCCTCTTAGAAAAACGCCTTCAAATGAAAAAATTAAACCATCTGTAAAACTAAAATAAAAAGTATGTGGAGGTAAAACAATTTACCAAATATTTAACATTACGTGAGTAATTTACAACTGACATAGGTCATATCAGTGTAAGGCAGAACCATTTTCATCAACATTACTAAGTTCAACACAATACGTTTTTAGTTAATGACACTCAATAATAACACTTCATCATACTTTAAATTGAGGAAAAACTAAAACTAAATTCTTGTTATACTTTTTATAACATGAACATTAATTAATAAGATTAATATGAAGTAAACGTAAATTATACAGGAGTTGTTAATTTTTTGGTATCCCTTTGATACATGTTTCTTCAAAAAAAAAAATAGTCTTTAAAACATTAAATGCACACAACCAAATAAATTTATTAAAAATAACTAAGCAATTGAGTACAAATACATTTCAAACAAAAAAAAAATTAATTTACAATCAAACATGTGTATAACAAATTTAAAAAAATATGAAAAACTTTGATCTTTTATATTGCATTAATGCATCATATGACAAACCTAAAATAAAAATTGTAACAGATAAGTAGACATAAAAGAAAAAAAGAAAAAAAAAAACCGGAAATCAATTTACCTGCTTCTCGGTAACATGTTGTCGTACTTAAATTGCTGTCATGATGCAGCTTGTCGGTGACGTTATTTCATGTTGGCTTTTAGTAAACTTTAGTTTAATTTAAAAGACATTTCAATAGATTTAAAAAATTTTATTTAAAAAGAAAAATAACAAATGCTTTAAGGAGCTAAACTATAAACATTAAAGATAAAAAATCAAATTGAGATATAAATAAATTGCATTTATATAGCTAAATATCTTGTCTTGGCTTATAGTAAAATTGAAAAGCAGCGAGTTCAATAAATTAAATTACCAATTAATTGTTTTTAACAACAGAATGTAGCATATTATATTATGATAATTGGGTAATGAATCAATTTAACTATATTTAAGTTTAATTGGTGCAAAACAAATAAAATTTTAATTAAAAAAGACAAAAACAAATCAAATATACAACATATAATTAAAAAAAAAAATTAAAAACTTAAAAAAAATAGACCACCAAAGAAAAAGCAGCAACAAAAAAGTTATAAATATCTTCATTGATAGAAGACATTTACAAACTTTTGGTTGCTGTTTTTTCTTCGGTGTCTCCCAACAACCCGGTATGGATGAGCCCTGCATTTAAAAGATGGCTCATCCATACCGCCATTACTACACCACTTATTGAAGGACCTCTCCGAGAGAAGCCCTGGGTGTTGCGAGCGATAATTTCTGTACTGCTCAAATGTTAACGAATCTAAAATCACAAAAGCTCACAAATGTTAACAACTCTAAAATTACAAATAGAAGGATATAACAAAAGTTAAAAATATTTGCAATTTTATTTCATCAAAATAAAAAGCATAAACCCACCATTTTCACAGGATGAAAAGGATGATATAAATATTAAAAAAAAAAAAATTAAAAAGGGCTTGTGAAAACTTGTGAAAAATTTTATTTTAATAAAAATAAGAATAAAATGCGAACAGTTTAAAAATGTCGTATTTATATTTAATAATTTGCACATATTTCTACATACAAATTATCTAAAATTTAAAACACAGCCCTACCAGTTATGCTTCTACCAGACACTGAAGACAAAAAATTTATCTCAGAATAAGCGATGAAATAATATTTACATATAAATAAATATATATATATAATTTTTGTTTTACCTTTTTCCCTCATTTTCTCCATAAAGTTGTCTAAAATAAGAAAAAAGATAACTGAAGCTAAAACTAACTAAAAGTAAACTAAACCAAAACTATAAACTAAAATAAACTTTAAATCTTAAAATCTGTACCTCATAAGACAAAGGTCAGTTGTCCAGTTTTTTGTGAAAATGAGCTATGTATGAAACCTTTTTAGTTTTTTCAGTATCTACAGAGGTATAAAGACTGTTGTCCTATGACAATGTGAAACAAAGTTAGGTCAATATAAAAGGTCTGGTGTCTCCAAAATGTTCAAAGGAAAAACGTCTGTTGTCTTGAAATGACTTTTCACTTTTTTTATATAACTTTTTTTTTTTTTCTTGTCAAAATTATATTTCACGTGCCACGGCTGTTTCACGCAATGTAAAATTGGGCATTACGTCACGAGTTTAGCAAAAAAAGTTTCCGCATAAAAAGTATTTAAAAAATTCCGCATTTAAAGTATAAAAATTCAATAACTTTAAAGTAATACTTTTTTTTTTCTATAAACGCTTTCATGTTTAAATAAAAATACATATTAATTATGATAGATCTATCTTTCCTTGTTAAATAAATATTTGCATGAAACGGAATAAAAATTAGCATTGTTAAAATATTTTATATGAATTTTGGATCACTTTTCTGTTTTTGGCGATTTTTAAAGAAAACTTTTCTTGGGCCAACTAAGATTTGATAACATAGCTACATGGTTGATGGTTGAAATTTGGAATACTTAGCAATGAATGTCTATTCTATCAGATTCCTACGTCATCCGTGTAATTTTTTTACTATAACTCAATTTTTAATGCATTTATACTTTTAAATTTATTTCTTTTAAATGTAAAATATTAATTTTTTGATGGATGACGTAAGTTATTGAAATTTCAACCTTTTATGCAGATGAAGATATAAAAATTATTTTATGTACCTCTTGCAATGTGATCAAATATGTTTTTAAACTTGGCATGTTTTATAACCAATTTTTTTAGTTTTACGCTTAAACTTGTGTTGATATTTCTAAGCGATGACGTAACTTTGTTGCGTTACTTCCCAAGTTATTTGCTAACGAACATTATTGAAACAACTGTTTCGGCGAGACAAATTTTGGAGGTATAAGATAAACAAAGTTACGCAAAGTTATTTTTCATGATATTAACTATAAAAAAAATTATTTATGACAATCCGCAAAAACGAGTTATCAAATTATTTAAATTGCCTATATTATGTATATTTATAAAAAATGTGTTATTTTCAAGAAATTATTATACCTTGGAAAGCAAAAATAATTCGAAACTTTTAATCCTTTTTTTTAAAAAAAAAATCTTTTTGAAGAAAAGTTTTTTTAACAAAAAAAAAGTTTTGATAAAGTTTTGCGATATTTTTCTTCCGCCTATTATAGTGCCTGTATCCGTTCAAATTTGATGTAACTAAAATAAATATGTTTTATAATTAGTCTAACTATGTTTATATTACATATATGTGAACAGAAATATTATTTTTTTGATTATTTTTGCTAAAAAGTGCCATTAAAATTTCGAAATTCAGCCAAGTTCGTCATTTTGTGCGTTTATTTAAAAATCAGAGCAAGCTGTAATTAATTCATTAAATAGTTAAATATAAAACATTTAATTCGTGTTCATATTCTTCTTACAGAACGAAATTGTCTTAAATATTTCAAAAGTTATGCAAATTTTAGTAACACCCCTTAAGTAATTGATTTAAAACAATAACAAGAAGCCGAATGTCTTTTTGAAACATGATAATCATAATGATCATCATCATCATGGTAATAATGACTATGATGATCGTGTTGATCGTAATAATGTTTATATATGCATATATATACAAAATTTAGGATAATATAAAATACTTTAAGATTCATAAATGTTTATGTAGCCCCGGTCACAAACCCGGCCCCAGCTATATTTTTCAAAATCTGTCCCCGGTCAAATATCAACCCCGGTCACTTACTACGTAACATACCAAGCATGTTTGGTTTAGAAAAGACTTTTTATAAACATTCAAAAAACATTTAAAAAACACTTTTTTAAAAGAAAATGAAGTATGTTCATTCTTTTCCATTTTTTAAACTCTGGAAATTTAAATTTTTTAAACTCAGGCAAATTTTACTGCTCTTGCGTATTATAACTTTCCACTTATTAAGTCTGAACGACCGCGTTATGGCTTTTTTTTCATTAAAAGTAGCCTAAAGCATTTTTAAAATTCTTACCTCCGTAAATTATAAAAACATAATAATTTGCAAAAATAGCAACTAACTTTTATTGCTTCGACCATATAAACTGCGTTTATATGGTCGATGTGCCACAGCACTGGCAATCAGTAATCATTAACAAAGCAAAATTCAAATAGTAAAAGAACATTCAAAAATGATGCCAGGTTTGTAAAAAAGTTTTTAGCTCATTTATTTCTGTTAATATTTTGCGAAGTCATTTCAAAAAGTTGGTGTGGCAATAATAATGAATATGAGGCTGCATGAGAGGACTGCTGAAGGCAAACCTCAAGCACTGTCTTTTCTGAAAGCGTTTGGGAGATTTGATTCTATTACATCACTAGTTACACTACAGCGAATATGCATACAGCATACATACAGCGAACTATATGGTTTCTTTGTGAGCTTATAGTTGAGTTGCAAGAAAAATTGAGTGGTATATATGCTTTTAAGTGTGCTGCTAATGTTCTTAAAGAAATGAAAGCCAGATAAATTTCCTAATATTTACGTTGTTCTTTCATTTGGATGTGTTCTTCTAGTCTTTACCGCAGAATGTTAAAGAATGAGAAGTGTAATTCGACGCCATGATTCGCACACAAAAGCAACACAAAGACAGGAACGACTTTCTGAGTTGGCTTTAATGCACATCCACTATGGTTATAACTTTGATTTAGATGTGGCCGTTTAAATATTTGCAAAATTACATCCAAAAAAATTAGAATTTGTCTCCTTTCTTTTAGTCGAATAAGATTTGTTGTAATTAATTGAATACTTATCTTTGAGACCAAATGTTTGTTGTTTATTTATTTATCATCAGTTACATTAGATTAAAAGTTGCGGGAAAAATGTGTTTAATATTTTTAAAGAATGACTTTTTAAAAGCACAGTGGGCCTTAGTAAAAAGTTTGTCACCATCCTAAAAATAAGTCTGCTTACGGGCCTGCTTTTTACCGAAAACCTGAAAAACTCTGAAAAACGAACCGAGAGACTCCTGTGCTACAGCTGTAAATTTTAATTTGCAGCTACAATTTGTAAGTAAAAACATGGCGATCAAACCACTTTAAAACAAACGCATAAGACCAGATTTATATAATTATTTTTGAGTAACAGTCACAATATATTTTTAACAAACAAAAAATTTATTCGACTAAACTTAGTTAGACCAAAAGTTTATTTAAATTATTTTTTTTAAATTAAATTTATTTAAATTAAATTTTATTTAAATTAAAAAGGTACATTTAATTACGCTTAATTGTCAGTCGACCAATTTTAGTTCAACTAAGAAATTAATCATCTAATTTTAGTTAGACTAAACAGTTAGTCGACTAAATTTAGTTAAGCTAAAATATTTATCGACTAACTTATGGTTTAGACTAAGTTATGGTTTGATTAGTTAATTTTTAGTTTCGGTCAGAACACGGAAAAAAATATATTTGTAAACACTGTGGAAACCACGTGATAAATATTGACGAATATCGATGAATATTTAAATCACGTGTTGAAATTTACATCACGTGTTGAAAAAGTGTTGAAAAAATTCCCTACAACTGTCGGGAAATTTAATAAGAAAGTCTAAAATTGATTTAGTTATTTCTTAACAATAGTGTTGTCGAAACTTAAACCCTAAAGAAAATCATCACATATAGAAATCTTAAAGTTCGAAGATCACATTAGATAAATTTTGTAAATGGCTTCTCAAACCTCAAAGGTAGATGATACGAAAAACGGAGACTCGGGTTTCGTAAGTTTAACTTGTGATTCAATAGAAATTGATGATACTGAGAATAGAGATCCTGCTCCAGAAAGTGTCAAAGACGAAGAATTATTTATTAAATGGCGAAATTTTCTTAAAGAAGCCTTTACACCAGATGAAGATGGAGATACGTAAGTATATTTAGAAACCTTGTGGAAGTATTTATTTTAAATAATGATATTTACATTGATAAACAAAATGTATTTTTATTTATAATCTTTTTTTTTTAATACCTTGGCTAAGTTTTTTTGTAAATTTTTGAAAGTTAAAATTAAATATTATGATTTCAGGTACTTGATCATTCAAATTCGACAAAAAAACATCCAAGAAGCCAAAAATTTAATAAATCTAAATTTTCATTTTGGAAGTAAACAAAATCTTGACATAAAAAACAAGAGAAAATCTGTGAGTATGCTTGTTTTTTTATTAACAAATTATTGGTTGTGTAAAGCCCTCTCCTTATGCTCTGTGTGTTTAAATTTTTATGCTTATATAGACTGTTCAAACAAACAGAAAATCTCAGTCACTAGAATATTATAAGCTATAAGAAGCAGGCTGTAAGATAGGCGATGTATGTACTGAAGGCAATTTTATGTTTTTATGTCTTTTATGTTTAAAATGTCTCCACGGATGAGATAATACTCATTAAGCAAAAATGCATTAATATTATATGCAGCTTAACTGCATATATATATATGTACATGTACATATATATATATATATATATATATATATATATATATATATATATATATATATATATATATATATATATATATATACATATACATATACATATACATATACATATACATATACATATGTACGTACACATATATAAAAATTTGCAGTTAAGCAGCGTATAGTATTAATATATCTTTGCTTATTGTGTATTATCTCGTCTGTGGAGACATTTTAGTCATAAAGAAAATTGACTTCAGTACATACATCGTCTATCATATAGCCTCTTGTATTCTAGTGACTGAAAATTTGTGTTTGAGCAGTCTATATTAGCATAAAATTTCATTTTTGCAAATAAAAATTTCTTTTTTTTTTTTTATACTTTTTTTAAAAAAAATTCTTGGTTTAAAGTCAGCCAAAAACAACTTTTGTAAAATTTGTTAAGAAAGTACTGACCTAAACCTGCAAGTTTAAGTATGGGTATGTGCTTATATAAATCAGATAATATATATCTAAGGATCTAACAATCTCCTAAAATATTTTGTGCTCTTTAATTTAAAAAAACGAGGAATAATTTAAAAAACAATAGATGCACACTTATTAAATGTAAATGTTTTTTTTTTACAGAGTGCATTACATTTGGCTTTAAATCAGCGTGATATCCTTCTTGCTTTAATTTGTGCAGGTGCAGATTTATCTGTAAAAGATAATAAAGGACATAATATTTTTCATCTTATTGCAATAACACAAAACACTGAAGCTCTTAGAATCATTTTATCATTTGGTCAAAGAACAAATCAAATTGAAAAAATTAAGGAGTTAGTTAATAGTCCTAATTATGAAGGTATTTCTTTAAAATCCTAGATAAATTTTCATAATTTAGAGTATATTTATAATCATCTTTCAAAATAAAAAAATTATATATAAATATGTTATAGGAATACCTGCATATTTTTTGGCAATTCGATACCATTACAGAAAGATGATTGTCCTCATGTCAGATAATGGTTTTATCGACAATAACGCAAAGGTATCATTTCAAGTTTTTTTTTTTTTTACTTGTATTTACGACATCCAAACATTGCAATTAAAAAGTAAATTAAGAATGTCTGAATAAAAAGCAAATCTTATTTACAGTGAAAACTTTTATTTTCTGTAACTTTAAACATTCTTGTGTTTCTGTTTTCCATTGACATAGTGAAGCTAGTTTGAACACAATGAAATTCAGCCTTTTATTATTAATTACTCAAAAACTACTTAACATATTTTTGTAATTTTTTGACACAATGAAGCCAATTAATTTATTTATTCAATAACTTTTTACATTTTTATTAATGCTTAGAAAGAAACTGAATATTTTTGTACGTACTTGACATCAACTGCAGGATCTTGCTTTGAGATGAGGATCTTGCTTTGATATGAGGATCTTTTTTTGAAGTTGCTATCCGTATATTTATTTTCTTCTTCTGGAGAATCTTTAATAGTATCAATGATAAGAGCAAATCTGTAGTTCCACCTCTCTTGTATGGTTCAGACTTTGTCACCTCACCTAAAGACAAAGCTGAATTGTTTGCTAAGAACTTCTCATAAATACCATCTCTTGATTCCAGTAGTTGCGCTCTACCTGATATTGCCAACAAACAGGTTGATCCATTGCTTGACATTCGTATCACTCCAGCTTCTGTGTCTAAAGTAATTTCCTGCTTAGACTCTTCTACAGCTTGTGTTCCAGACAACATATCTGTTATTGTCTTGCAGAAGTGTTCTCCGGAGCTGTCGTTTATACTTTCAAAACTATTTGACAAGTGCTTATCAGAGTCTAGTTTTCCATCCTGCTGGAAAGCAGCATCTGATATCCCTATTTTCAAAAATTCTGGAGAGCGATTTGATTCGTCTAATTACCGTCCCATTAGTCTTCTTCCTATCATAAGCAAGGTTTTTGAATCTTTAATTAACAAACAATCTCTCATCATAAATCTAATAACTTACTTTCTAATCATCTTTCGATCTTCTCGCTCTTCAGCTGATTTGGTAATAGTAATAACCGATATGTTATATTGTGCATTAGATAAAGGAGAGGTTAAGGCATTAATTTGACATTTCTAAAGCGTTTGATAAAGTTTGGCATGCTGGTCTTCTCCATAAGCTTTTTTCTTACGGTGTGTCTGGTAACATCTATAAGATTATTGAATTCTTCCTTTTAATCGTAATATTAAAGTAGTCCTTTATGGACAGCACTTTTCTTCTTATTCTGGTTCTTTCCATGGCCCTATTTTCTTTCTAATTTACATTTTTCACCACTTTACATTCTTTCATCCACTTTAAAGGATCTTTCAGATATCCTCACATCTAAAGTGGCATTGTTTGCTGGTGATACTACCTTTTGTTTTTATTTTGATCAGAAGCCAACACTCTCTGATTGCTTTGAGGGACCATTTGAGCTTGAAAAGGATCTCACTTCTGCTACACCATGGGGTTCATAGTGGCAGGTGAACTTTAATTCAGATAAAATCCAATTGTTTTTACAGCCAATCATTACTACAATAATTCAGATCTTCCTATATTTTTGAATGGTAATGTACTCAATTAGTCCCTTCATCTTCTAGGATTAACTCTTACTTCTTTTTTGGAAACCATATATCAAATCCTTTGCCAAATTAGTATCTGCTAAGGTTGCATCTCAAGCTCAACACTTTCTTACTCCGGACTTGTATGGAATATTGTTGACATATTTGGGTTAGATCTTCTAATGATGCCCTTTCTCTTTTAGACAAGGTGCAAGAACGTTGTAAACATAGTTGGACCTGCTCTTGCAGCCAACTTCCAATCATTATCACATCATAATGTTGCTTCTCTTTCTCTTTTCTACAAATACTATTATGTGCATTGCTCTAAAGAGCTAGTGTCTCTTGTGCTATCTACTAAAATTCATTTTTGTGTTACTCATCATTCAATTAAGTTTTTTTTTTTTTTCTGTGGCTGTTCCTAAGTGCTCCAAAGACTCCATTTCCTCTAGTTTTTTTTCTTGAGCATCAGTTCTTTAGTATTCGCTTGCTTCATCTTGCTTTCCTGACTCATAATTTGCAATCTTTTAAGTCGTCTGTCAATCGTTATCTTGCTTTACAATCTTCATCTTTTCTCATCCAGTACTTCCAACTTTAATTAGTGGTTGCTTGCAGCCTTGTTAGAAGCGAAGATGTTTTAAAAAAAATTTTGTGATCGTTTGTGACTGGAGGGAATCGGTTAAGAATTGATAAATTTAGGGTGATGTACTTTATGGATGACCCCCTTTAATTGCACTTTCAAAAGATTTGATTTTTTTTTAAGTTTTTTTTAATTTTGTTATTCACCTCCTCAAGGTCAAGAAGGCCACTACAAATGAGGAGGCTACTTAATAGTGGTTATAACCCTCTTTCAACTCCATAACTCCGAAACACGAACCTTAACGAACAAGGCCGCTGTGTGGAGAAACAAGTTGAGCGCGGTACTACCAGGGACATGGTGGGGATTGAACTCGGAACCTCTCACTTATAAGGCGAGTGCTTTACCACTACACCACTACCGCACCGATTTACTAAAGCAAAAATAAAAAAGGTTCTAACTGTATTAGGAGAAAGCAAATAAATCTTTTTTTTGTTGTTGTTTTTTTAAATGTCTAAATAAAAATATTTGTATTCTTATTTTATTTATTTTTGTATATTTATATGTCAACCGAAATACATGAGCAAATATAAAAGTAATAATATAAACACTTTTGATTAAAAAAATAATAAAAGTTTTTTTCTAAATTCTCCTGATGTAAAAAGTTTCGGTTTGAACCTTGTCAAACCAACGCAAATTATTTAATAACGTAATTCATTTTGTTAACGAAAAAGCGACAGAACTTTAGTAAAAGGCATGTAATTTTAATATAACGTATATTTAATATACACATATTTAAAATAAAAATGTGCTTTAACTAAGCATCGTTATTCAAAACGTTAAATGTAAAAACTTAACATTTAATATTCTTTCGCATATATTATTTAAAAACTTTAGTTTCTTTATAATATATGCAAAAAACAAAACTTTATCATGTTTTTGTTAACTTACGTTTACATGAAAATTGCAAAAGTTCTTTCGTTATTTTCTTGAAATATATATATTTTATAAAATATAAAATCTGACCAACATCAATTTGAACATGATAGCTCCGTTTCGCGCTAAGTTATTTCCGATTATGCAAATAAATTTACGGTGAAAATAACATTTTACTATGATACTTTTCTTACCATGCGACAATGAGATACACCATAACTTTTGGAAGCATAAAAATGACTTTAATAAATTAATTTTAGTACTAAAGATATATTTTAAATTAACTTTTATGTGTCTACATCAATATTCATTTGCTAAAAGTTGACGAAAAAGAGAATAAAATTTGACTACTTTTTCATTTTCCGCCGTGGAATTCCCCATATGTATGTTAGTCTGGTTCATATTTTTTTATTTATTGTCACTACTACAAAAAGTTGCTATAATATTAAAAGAAAAAGAAAACGATGAAAATTCGAGCTTCCTTCAACATCTTAAAGGGCAACTTTTGTTTAAGCTTTTTAAATAGCGCTTTTCTACGTTAGAATTCACCAATAATTCAAATTTTATTTAATTAACTATAACCTAATTTGACAATGCCCTGTTTCTAATTTCATTTTTCACTCACTTTATCACGAATAGGGGTGTAGGGGGTGCCCCAACCTTCCCAAAGCTGTCATATAAGCATTTGAGTTAGCATGTTTTTAACTATTGTTGGCTAATTTCAAATATTGCGGAACTTTTTCTTTTTTTTTAAAAAAACAAACCTAAACCTTAGTCGACATAGCGTATATGTAGTTATACTTTACATTTTAAAAATAAGCTTTATAATATTCCATATTTAACATTTAAACAAGTTAAATATTTTAACTGTAATTTTCTAAACGCATTTTGTATTTTATTATTAAATAGATTATATATATAAATAGATATATAGTTAAATAGATTATTTTAAATACTATATATATATATAATATAAAGTATATAATAGATTATATTATTATAGAACTATAGAATAAAAGCTTTAATCTCAACTAAAGCTTCAATTTAAAAATAACATGAATATTTGTTTAATTATTTAAAATTTAGTTAAAAAGTTGTTTTAAAATTTCATTTTTATTTACTTAAAGTTCAGTTTAAAAAATGATGTTTTTAAATTTAGTTTTATATAATGAAATTAAAAAACACTAACTTTTAACTCTATTTCAAATAAAATAAACTTAATTTTAAATAAAACTCAACTTTTTCTTAGTGAGCATTAGTATGTATAATATTAAATAAAATTATTTTATTTTAGGATGAGAAAAATGGTAACACTGCATTGCATGAAGTAATTGCTTTATGTAAAATAAATGAAAGGATGCATGTTGTAAATAGTTTAGTGAAAAAGTGCAACATTGATGTGAACAGTTTAAATAATTGTGATGTTACTCCTTTGCACTTAGCTGCAAGTGCTAATGATAAAGAAGCATGTGCTGTCTTGTTGGCTCTTGGTGCTAATTGTGTTTTAAAAGATTTTCAGCAACAGTTCCCTTACTCATACGCAACTGATGATGAAATCATAGAGAAACTTCGTGTTAATCCGTGTTAATGATAAATTTTTGATTTTATCGTGACACCTTGTCATGCTACAGCATTCTTACAGAATGTGTAGAATACTTATAAATCAAGATTTGTTTAAAGTTTCTACCGAAAACATACTTTTATTTCGGAGTTTGATTTTACCAAACTTGAATCGTTTAAGTGTTTCAACGGAACCACCTACTCATATACAATTAATAGATTTTCAAACATTGATCTCGTTTAAAAATCTATTAATGTTTTGATACATTAATAGATTTTCAAACAGTGATCTCGTTTCAAGCTGCGATCACGCCAAAACGTGTTTTTTTAACACTAAAGTTTTGTAGTTTTATAGAAAGGTAAAACTGTGTAAATAAACAATATTGTTTTGTAATGAGTTGATTTTGTAACAACTTTTTTTAAATTAATTTTTAAATTTTTTGTTTGTTTTGCTAATTGTCGAGTAGCCACTTACTAACGCATAACCCTAATTTTAAAAATCTTGGATCCTGTGAGATTTAAAACAAATAAGTTTGACGTTAAATCAAAACAAATTGAGCTTAAATTAAAACAAATGTTTTAAGTTTCTTGTTAATTTTTTCTTTTTCAAAATATTATAGGACTTCTTGATTTTGATCTCGTCTATTGGTATTATTAGTCGCATGGTTAGATACGAAATTCTTTATTTTTAAAATTATTAGGATATTCTGGGCCCTGAAACAATTAACCTGGCATTTAAAATCTTTGTCTAGGTTACTTGAAAGTGTAGCCGTAGCGAGACAATAGCGTTGCGTCGCTTTAACAGTTAGCTAAAGTTGCTGTAAAGGCAACTGTCAAAATATCACTTCTAGTTTAATCTTGTAATCATTTCAAAGCAGTGATTCGAGTTACGTGATGGTATTTGTTATAACAAATAAAATTACATAACTCGTCGTAACACTAATAATAGTGTCTTGATGCAATAAATCCACTCTAGCAACGCCATAATGTATGCATATATAAATGTAAATGTGTCAGCGTGTTCATGTATGTGTGTATATATATGTATGTAACCGGAGCTAGGGTATGGCCCTAGAAGTTTTTAAAATAATATTTAAGTAGAAGGTTTTAAAATAATTGCATGTATTTGATGTTAATAACACACAAAAAAAGTTTATACATATTTGTAGTATATATGACCAAGGCCAGATTTACCTTGGTGGGAGCCATGTGGATGAGTAGACCCCCAAACCCTAAGGTGTGACCCCAGGAAATTTGTTTAGAATACTAAATTATTATACGTGAGTTTTAGTGAAGGACAAATGCCTTATTGAAAAGAGAAGGAAACCTGTAGCTCCTTAGACCATTGTAATGTTTTTAATTATTTTTATTTAGAAATGAATATTATTGTTAAGAGTAAAAAATTCGTTCAAATATATATATTAAAAAATTTTAACTACTAAATAGGCATATATAAATGCGCGGTGCTCTGTGATAAGACCGTAAGGACTTCTTGGGGCACCTAAATAAAATTTTAAAAACTTTAAAAAAATGCCTAAATAAGCAATTGCACACTATAATTAACTTTAAAAAATTACTTTTTTTTAATTATTTTTTTTTTACCTCGTACAGGCCTCATCAGGTTTTCAAAAAAACTTTTTTAAGTTGCTTAATATACCGGGGTAAAAAAAAAAAGGATACTATTTTAACAAATGATTATCTATATTAGTTAAAAGGCATAAACCTAGAATTATCATTGTAGGTTTATTTTCAGACTTTACGCTAGCCCTGTAACCATTTTGGACAGTTTTTAGTAGTTATAATCAATCAATAAAATCTTGATTTTTTTTACCGGAGGGTCTTCTGATGAAGATAAAGCTCTGATTTTTTATTAAGTATGCCTAAATAAGTTATAAAAACATAATAATCAAGAGTGTATTTTGATTAACCCCCTGAACTGAAGTGGGTGGTGGGGAGGGGGGACACTCCAGTCAACCTATTTCGTATACTACAACAAACAAATTATGGTAAATAATGTAACAAAACTTGCAAACAGCATCAAAAAGTTATTAAATAGTAATGATTAGCAGCATCTTGTTCCTCCAGACAGTTGTTATACAACACCAATATCAAGAAACAAATCAGAGGAGCTGGATAACCCTACCTCTTCTATGTAAGGGAATTCTTTCAAAAGCTGAGCTGGTGTTTTCTGCTTAGATAATTTGCGGTATGCAGGTCATCTTCCAGATTAAATGCCCTTGTGCTACAGTTATTAACGACAATAGTTTTTGATGGCCAAAGGTTGAACCCAGGTACCAGCTATAGTTTCCCCGTGACAACGAAAATTTGAAAGTGGCACCTCTTACCAACCTAGGGTATGAATAAGAGTTCACAACCAAGTCAAAATATGTGATGGCTTGACAACCGTCACCACGTTATCCAGAAAAAATGTAGTGATGACAAATGGTCTACTCAGAAATTCATCCTTTACCGAGCAATCGGGACCAGAGAAAGAAATGGAAATGGGGGAGGATGTCTGATAAAGTGAAGCAGGCCAGAAAACTAGAAAAAAATTTTATAGCAATCGTTTAGGCCGCCCGAAGACTATCTATTGTGAAAAAGGAAGAGCAGAAAAATTCAAACACTTTCAAAGTGCTGAAAGATTGTTGAAATACTAGATTCATTATCTAAAAGTTAGCTCCACAGCAAATAACGTTATTTGCGTTTCACTGTAGCTCCTGATATCAGACAGAAAAAACGTGTGAAATTGAACAATGGATAAATCAAAATGCAGAAATTCACCCTTGACGAAATGAGAATTTCTATAAAAGACGTTCTAAAGCCTGTGAATGAATTGTCGACAAGATTGATCGATAACAGAAAAGTGTTTTAGCTGCTGAATAAATACTCAATAATATATTTGGTTTGTGATGAATATATTAGAACAAACTGTGTCTTATTCATTTAGCCTCTGAATCACTGCGACTTAAGTTACAAATAAATCTCTCAACTTTTGGAATGTCTTAGAATTGTAAAATGTTGCATTTTATTTGCATGTAAAATAAATCATTGTTAATACTTCAATTTTACATTGAAATTCAAATTCTTTGACCCTGAAAACTATAGAAAGGACATATCACAAGGTTCGGATCAAGATGTAGAGGCCTAAGAAAAAATTATCATTGTAGCAACCATTTTGAAATATGGCCGCAATCCGACATCAAACGTAAAGCAAAATGCTTGGTGGTTTCGCGTTCAGCATGGAATTTAGCCTCAGAAAATACTCGTACAGTAAGACTAACTTATAAAAAGTTTTTATGTACCCTGCCAGCTACCACGCATTCGTTGGGCCTACGTTGAAACGACGTCGGAAGTGTGTCGCAAATTTTTTAACCACGCGCTAACGTCAAACCAACGTCGGGCCAACGTTAGAATACAATAGATTTTAAAATGCGTATGGTGTGTTACAGAGGTTAATGTTGAAATAGTTTTCGGCCATTTTTAAATGCTTTTTATTTTATTTTAGCCCAATTTTTTATTAGAGAACTTTGTTGCTATGATTTTATATTCGAATTGAAATTAGTATCTAGACCATAACTCATATATTTTTTGATAAATGTATTTTTATGTACATATTATTTAACATATTTTTAACAGCTGCCGTGCCAATGAATAAGTGCCTTAAAGCAAATGAAGCAATTATTGAAAACATTATTAGGTCATGGTTAAAATAGGAAGGGTATTGTCATGCAGGAGGAGGAAATGATGGTGAGGAATAATTTTTTTTTTTTTTTTGCAATATACAGTATTGGACAAAACATTTGCAACCAACATCGAACAATTCTAAAAAGTGTTCCTAATTTTACATGTCTTAAAAACGAAACGAACTATACTACCACAGCAAACAGTTCAGGAGTCTGGAGTCATTGCATGCCATGACATGAGCAATCAGCTGACAGGTGACAGCACACAGGCAGAATTTCGTTGACAAGTGCCATTTTGCAGCGGACAAAACAAGTGCAACTTTTTTGGTTTGTTTCATTTTCTTAAGTCTGGTCCGTGTCAACGTCACGGAAGTTTTTTAATAATTAAAGGAAGTATCCAGAAGTTTCCAGAAGCATGCAGAAGCTTCCAGAAGTTTCTAGAAGAAGCATCTGGAAGCATCCAATAGCATCCAGAAATATCCAGAAACATTCAGAAGCATCCAGACGCATCCAGAAGCTTCCAGAAGCATCAAAAAGAAGCATCTAGAATCTTCCAGAACAGGTTCACACAGGTTCATTTTACTATATAAGAGACAAGTAAATCGACATGTAATTCAGTCAGTATATGGAAGTCAATCAGTCAGTATTATCAAGACAGTTTATCGAAGTGAGTTTTATCAAAGTGTTTTATCGAAGAACATCAATACAAGTGAAATACAACAAGTGTTTCGTTACATCAATACAGTCCACATCCAACCAAGACGTTGTGTTCCACAGAGCATTATTATATCATCACAAGGTAAATTTAACACGATAAGCCTTGAGAAGCGTGATTATTTATTTTTATTATTTTTATGACTTCAAGTGCAAAAATGGCTCCCGACAGTCTTGGATTGGAACTAAGAAAGAAAATCATTGGCGATTACGTAAGTGGAATGTCACAAAAAAGTATTTGTGATAAATATCGCGTGAAAAAATGGACCGTATCAAGACTATGTTCCTAATATCGTTCTACGGGAAGTTGGCAGCAAATAACAAAGGTAGAAGGCCGCGTTCCACCACTTCTAGAGAGAATTCTATGATTGTCAGATCCGTCAAGAAGGATCCCTGGATATCATCAGTCGAGATACAAAAGCAGTTAGAGCTGCCTGTATCGGACCGAACAATCAGACGACGTGCTGTTGAAGCCGGATTGTTTCCTCGACGCCCTGCAAAGAAACCGCTGATTTCACTAAAAAACCAGAAGAAAAGACTCCTGTTTGCTACATTTCATATTGACTGGAATGTGCAGAAATGGCGAACTGTCCTGTTCAGTGATGAATCGAAGTTCAACATCATTGGGAGCGATGGCATTTGCCGTGTACGTAGACCGGCCGGAAAACGCCTCGATTTACGTTACTGCCATAAGACCGTGAAGTATGGTGGAGACAATGTAATGGTCTGGGGGTGTTTTTCTGCTAACGGTCAAGGTCCAATACATCGAAACGATGAAATAATGGACCGTTTCATGTATAAAAATATCCTGAAAGATGTTATGTTACCTCATGCTGAATAGAATATGCCAATAAAATGGGTTTTTCAGCAAGACAACGATCCAAAACACACTGCAAAAGTAGTCAAGCAGTGGTTTCAAGACAACCACCAATCGGTGATGGATTGAACGCCTCAATCTCCTGATCTCAACCCTATCGAGAACCTGTGGGAGATTGTCAACCGCAGAATTAATCGTGAAGGTGTTCGTAATAAGGATCAACTGTTTGAACAAATCCAAGAGGCCTGGGCAGCGATTCCACAAAGTTTCATTGATCACCTGATTGAATCTATGCCTCGAAGATGCAAGGCTGTGATCGACAACAAAGGATTCGCCATGAAATATTGATAGCGAAATACAGCTTGGTCAACATTTTGTCGAGTTGCACTTGTTTTGTCCAGCAGGAAATCAACTTTTTTTAATACTTTTGATTAATTTATTAATTTTCGTGGACAAATAATGAACTTTGTGATGAATAAAACTTAAAGAACTTTGTCTCTAAACAGTTACATAGTTATTTCTCTAAATTGAAAAAATGCAGCACTTTTATATAAAGAAACTAAATTAGCATTATTTGGTTGCACTCGTTTTGTCCGATACTGTAAATTTATTCAAGTCGTAATAAACATAATATAAGTACAAATAGCAGGGGCAAGAAGAGGACATAATTTCTTTTATCACCAAGCCCCTTAGTCTATACCGTAAATATAAAACAACAAAAATTAAAAACGTAATGCTATATAATATAAAATGTTTTTCTAAAGACTTTATAAATTAAAATCATAGGACCTAATGTCCTACTTTAACTTTTTGTTTTTATATTGGTAAGGATAAGTTTAAAAAAGAAAAAAATATATGCATAAAACCAAATACACATAATCCTGAAGCTTTCCTTTTACACCAGCATATACCTTGAAATATCTGAATAATTCATATAAATCATAATTTAAAAAAAAAAAAAAAAAAAGGAACTGAAGCTATAAAAGGTGGCACGATCCTTTTCTAAAACCGTCAAGCTGATAATGACAAACCACTAATTGTTGGGTAATTTTAACTGTAGCAACTATTAAAACTTCAGAAAAAGCTGAGCGCTACGTCATTCATCAATAGTTTTTGCTTCAATTTGTTCTTAAACTAATGAAGCTTAGCAATTGTTTTAAGTTCATTAGTTGATGTTTTATTCAATAATTTTGATGTGTTTTTATTAATTTAGAAAATAAGTATAAGAACTTGATAGACATTTAATTGATAAACATTCGATATACTTGAATTAATAAATAATGCTCGGGAGTGTATATAACGGCCCACATTGGAAATGATTCTGATTGCATGCTTTTGTTTATTAAAAAGTTATTTTATTTTTATTTGTATTGCACCAAGCAATGTTTGCGTAATTAAGATGGCAATAAATGAACGAGAAATATAAAAGCTTTAAGCGACTTGGATTTAAAAAAGGCTTTGCTCTATAAAGCAGGCTTATGTTCCTTGAGATTGTATTTTTGAGATATTCTATGTGATCTCTTCACGTCACATTTTAATCAAGAAGCACGCCAAGAAATTTTAAAGTGGTTTCTCTTTTTATGTCCTAATTGGCAATACATAGTTTTGGAAGTTTTAAAGGAATTTTAATTCGGTCATGAAAACGATGGAAAAAAGTATATTTTGTTTTGGTTACATTTAGAGATAATTAATTTGCATTAAGAGAAACTTTCTGTAAAAATCAGGCAAGGCTCAATAGTGACCCTCTTCAAAATCACTAATTTTTTTTTATGTTGTTGATATTCACACTAGAATTAGAGCTCAACTAGAGCTCAATTCCAAAATTTTTACAGAAAATATTCATTAGTTCTCTAGATATTAGATGTCAAAGTTTGTCTAAATTTTTAGAAATATTTACTAAATGTAAATATTTCTAAAAATAAACATTTTTAGGCATTATTGTTTATTGGCTAGTTTAGACTTAAAAATTATAAACTAGCTAAAATAAAGACTTTGGCCTGTCTAAATATCATGCATCAAAAGTACGCAAAAATTTATTTTTTGTCTTTTTGAATTTTCGTTTTCATCTAAAGTCGCAAGATTCCCATAACTTTTTTTTTTAATTATAAATCTTCAACTAGTTAATTACCTTAAAGTATAAAAAAACTATGGGCAAGTAAAGGCTTTGTCGCAAAATCCAACTCAAAAATGAAAGTTTAGTCATTTGGCGCACTTTTCGTGACCACATAATGGCTAAACCCATGGGTTTACAAGAAATGGTATAAGAGATACGTGAACATTGTTCTTTTAATGGTCAGATAGAAAAATAATAGTTGTTGGGTATGCGCATATTTGATAGTTATTCAAAAAAACGTACATGTTGTTTTACAGTTAATTTCTTAACTTATTTTTTAAGCTCATTTGTTCATTTGTTTGTTAGCTTCTTCAAAATCATTTGTTGCTAAGAAGTAATCGCCAGCTTGATTATTTGGAGTCGGGGGACTTAATTTACATAAGATGTTGTCATCAGAAAAAACAATGCTATCTTTCTGGTTAGGTCATCGATAACATTTTTTTCCAAAAGATACACTTTTCATGCAGTCATTACAGTACCGTCTTCAGTTATCTGAAAATATTAAAACAAATTTTAAAAAATTTATAACATAATGAAACATAATACTTCTAAAATAAATAATGATTTAAATTTTAATATTGTTATCAATGCTATTAGCTTTTAACTTTTTAGTTTTTTTTGTTTACCTCTGCAATAACTCCTGGAAACCATTGGTTTTTGTGAACAATTGCCACCCAATCATCTTTCTTCCATATAACAGAAAGTTCAGTTGCAAGTTTATGTATTTCTTCTTGATATTTCTCGGCTTCTTTATCTTCAAATTCATTGTTACCATTTTCTTCACTAGTCGGTACAGTCAATTTTCAATTCTTAATAGATTACTCCATCTAGAAAACAAAGTTCTTATTTGTTGGCTTGAAACGAACTCATCCGCGGTAAGATATTTTCTTATCAGTGCATTAACTTCTTCTGGTGACATCTTCTTTCCTGTATTTTCTCCATTTATAAAGTATTCATAAAGTAGTTTTTTCTACTTTATGGAAAAACGAAACGTCTTTTTTGTTGGTAATGCCCAACCTAAATTTTTGAACTTTTGGGAGTATATATTGTTTATTGGGGTAGGTGTGATCTTAACCGATACGGTTATACAATTTGAATGAACTTGCGAAGTTGTTTTCATCTTTTCAGTGTAAATCTTTTTTACTTTATCTAAAGAAGAAAATTCTTCAGATCTTTTGTGCTGCCCAATCAACATATGTCCCTCTAACTCGATAATTGTTTCAAAATATTCCATACAACCTGTCTTCTGGCAAAAATGTAGTGTATTTAAACCATAATTTCTTTTCTTATTTTTTCATATTGTTCCATTCACAAGTACCATCAGTACTTGTGAATGGAACAATCAATTCAATTGATGGTTCAACTGAAAGGTTGTTGTATAGCACTTGAACTCCTTTTTCCAATTTCATAGTATCGCCACAAAGTCATGTAGTCTTTATAGGAGTGGTAGTTGCTTATATTTGGAATTTTAGGACCATTTAAAGTAATATTCTCAATTTTTGTAACACTGACCATAGCGTTTTTGATGCCATATGAAATACGTTCACTGCTTTTGTGAAATACGTTCACTGCTTTTGCAACATCTTCTGCTGTTACTATGTCATTGCCAGCATCTACATAACTTCTCAAAATTGTTTTAGCGGATGCACTTTCCCTATCGCATTGGTCTTTTCCACAGCAATGCTCATTAAAGTCGTACGTAGATGTTTAAAATTCTTATTTTTGCAGAGCTTGTACATTCAACTGAATAATTAGCATGATAACAGTTAGCATTACCTGATTTCGCAAAAATTTTTACTATTTCTTGCTCATCTAGGCGAAACCGATTTAGAACTGATTCAGCAATAGAGATAACAGAGGATACACCTTGATCGCATTGATACACAATTGTTAGGTAAACGTGTTTTTTGAGAACGTCTTTTTTTTGTGTGTAAAAAATACATCTATGTGCATACTGATGCCTTTCTTTCCAAAGTAGTCCTTCTGGCCCTCTCGAAATTTCAAGGGCAATATTTTATGTGAATAGTCTTTCAACCAAAATGCTGATTTGTCATCCAGTTATTTATATGTATTATTCTTTGCTTTTTTTTGCTGTGCATCTCTTAGTAAGTGCTTCATATATAAGGCCTTAAATAGTTTACACCCCCCTCAAATTGCGGGGTGTGTAAACTTTATAAGGTCATAAAAGCCGAACAACAAAAGATTATCGAATCAAATTTGAAAGTTGTCGATGAATATAAATAAAGTTTAAAATAAAAAAAAAAGTAACAAATTTAACTCATTGCCCTCCTATTTATGCCGGGGAGGGGGGGGGGGGGATAACGTTTTAGTGTTTTTGTTGTTCCCAGTCTCCAATCACCGCAATTTTTTGCGTAGCATCCTTATTTCTTATATATATGAACATACTTAAATATGGAGTTTTCTTCATGTTTCAAAGTTGCTTAGCTCAAACATCAAAAAAAGTTGTCTACGGCCTTGATATACTCTGTGATGCTGCTTATTAAAACTTTAATGTCATATAATACATCATCCCCAACATTATTTTTATTTCCTATCTGGTTGACTTCATCTAAAACTTTAAGTAATTCATTGCATTTATAGCATACAGAATCATTCAAAATGCTACATGATTGTAATTTAATGTTTTCAGGATCAGAAAGGGCAAATCTAGTTGAAGCTTATATTTAGACTTTAAATACCTTTTTGATCTTTCGAGTTTCTCAACAGTTGATTTCTTATTAAACATAATTGCGAATTGTTCAAGTGTTGCAAATGCATAGATCCCAGCAGCAGCCGTGTTATTTAAACCAGCGAGATATTTTCTATGAGAAGGTTTAATTGCATTTAGTATTCGCAATAAACTTGATATGGACAGAGGTTCGTATCCAATTTCTTTTAAGCTTTCGCAATATAAAGCAATGGTTTAACTATTTTTTGCTGTTAAAATGGCACCGGCTACACTTTCAACATCACCACTGTCATACTTTATTTTGGAAATACCATAAGAAACGTCTTGTAATAACTCACTCGAGAAGAGAAAATCTAAAAAATGTTCACATTTTGGAATTGAAAGTCTACTTCTTGTAAATAAATTTTTTTGGGGTAGTACAGACCCATTTTGCAAGGATTTCCATTTTCTGGCAAGTTCTATTTTTTATTTTGTGCATGTAAATGTGACCCATAATAATTGCTTTGCCTATTTATTATGATCAATAAATGCCAAAATTACCAGTTGACTTATTGCGTCACTGTTGTTATACATTTCCACGAGTTTTTCAATTTCATCCCGAATTTCTGTTTTGGTATTTTAATTACCTTCAAGCACTTTCAAAAACTCTTCCGACTGACCAAGTGCAATGCATTCTGCAAGTTTATTTCTTAAGGTCTCTTCCATACGTTTATATTTCCTTCGCATTTGTTGCTTTGTGGATTCATTGGTAAGCTCAAGTTTTCTTTTAAACTGGAATTTAATTGGACTGGTCTCAAGACAATCTGTAATACTTTCTCTGATTTCATTTGAAGTATTGAGTTCTTCTTGATTTTGTAAAAAAAAACTGGTATAAAATCAATATCATATGCTGCTGATGTTGATTCAACATTCAAGTTCAGTTTCTATTTTTGTTTCTTTTTTCTTTGTCTCGGAATAGTATTCCTTTCGATGACGATCACATATAATTGAACCAATTGGAAAGTATGAATTATAACATATTTTCTCTACATTGTTAAAATTTCTGTTTAATCAATTTTCAATCAGAGATTTTTCGTTCCAATCACAAGCTAACTCATAACTCTTTAATACCTTAAAACAAATTTTATTATTTTGTTATTATCTTTTTTATTATTCAAAATCTAATTATTAAAACTTAAATTTAGCATTTACAAGATACAGTTATAAATCCATTTAAGTAAAGGTTTTTACTAAAATTGAAAAATTACTTTTAGGTTTGTAAGATGTGGTTATATATTTTCAGTGAGTTGGCTTGTTTCAAACATTTCGTCTACATTTGGAGTAGATCGCATGTAAGGTCCACAATTATTCCATTCAAAGCAACAGCATGTTTCGTAAGAAAAATTTTTTCCTGACATTTAAAAAAATGTTTTTGAAAAAAGTCAAAAATATAAATTAACTATACACACACTAAACATCGGTTGGGTTTACAAAGTTATTTATCAAATAAAGTAGTAATACTCAAAATCATACTCAGGAAAAATATTCAGAGTAAAAATTATACTCAAAAAACAAAAATTTAATATACTCAAAAACTCAAATACTCAAAAAATATTATTCAAAGCAGAAATCATCCATCATATACTCAAATCATAGAAATCATATACTCAAAATCACAGAAATCATATACTCAAATCACAGAAATCATATACTCAAAAACTCAATACTCAAAAAACATTATTCAAAGCAGAAATCATCCATATTAATTATATATTATTTTTTAGATACTATTTCAATAACCCATAGGTATTTTTTATAAATAAGATAGGTTAAAGATCAGTACCCATTTTTGAAAATTAAATTTAAGTGTAAATCCAGGACTTTATCCATTATGAGGTCACAAAAAAAGCGCTAAATGACTAAACTTTCATTTTTTAGTTGGATTTTGCGACTAAGCTTTTACTTGTCCATATGTTTTTTTATATTTTAAAGTACTTAACTAGTTGAAGATTTATAATTAAAAAAAAATAATTATGGAATAACCACGACTTTGGATGAAAACGAAGATCAAAAATGACAAAAATATCATTTTTCGCGTATTTTGAAGAATGATATTTAGATAAGGAAAAATATTTTATTTACCTATTTTGTTAATTTTTGATCTAAAATAGCCAATAAACAATAATCAAGTGAAATTGCTATTTGACAGCATACATTTTGTTCTATTTTCAAGTTTAAAAATGCATTTGACTACATTTGGTCAATATTTCTATAAATTTACTCAAACTTTGAAACCCGATATCTAGAGAACCAATAAATATTAAAAAAAAAAATTTTCGAACTGAAAAAATTTTTGAGCTTCCAGTATAAATAGCAACAACATATTAAAAAATTAGCAATTTTGAAGAGGGTCACTCTAAAAAAGTTCTATTTTTGCCTGATTCTGACAGAAAGTCTTTCTTAAAATCATTCAGTAAGATTTAATAGCTCTTTGTTTACTGACTTTAACAGAATATTTATATCATTAAGTGCATAAAATAGATTTGTGTCATCTGCATATAAAATTGTATTTAATTCAGTAGAAGCTTTGCTTAAATCGTTAATAATAATGAAAAATGGAGTGGATAATAATAATAACGATAAAATGAGAGATAATAGTGATAACAATAACTGATATATTTTTTATATTTTTTGTATTAATATGTTTGTTTGCTCATTTTATGTTAGCCTTTTATATGTAATATTTTTGTGCACTCATATGTTTAAATAGATTTACTTTTATATCTTTATATTAGGTACGTGGACTGATTTTTTGAAATTGATCAAATACTCAAATGTTATATATATATCATTAGAAAGCCCTTAAATACAGTATTTCAAATGTGAAAAAAATTTTAATGGTAAAATGAATTCACTAAAATCACAAAAACCATATTTAAGCAGTTACACTTAAGTTTTAACTTTATCAATCCTATAAAAGTATCAAACATAAAAATTACTTATTTTCTAAGGCAGAGGGGGTTATTGCACAACTATATTGATTTTTTAAAATTGTCACTAATCAAGTTGACTTCATAGAGCTTTTTTGAAAACCAGTTAGAAATAAATTTCTGATCAAAACCAGATAAAAAAATAAATGACATGCAAAACCAGATAAAACGTTTTTTCATTTTGTAATAAAAATAAGATCAAAAGAGCACGATTTGCCAATTTTTGTCTTGAACATTCTTTTAATGATATCTATTGTTTAGTTTTTAATTTTTTAATTTTTAGCTGTTCAATTTACTGAAAAACATTTTTTGCCATTTTCTCAGAATGAAAAAAAAAAGTGAATTATCTGGTTTTGTAAGTTCACTCCTCATATGAGGAAATGTGTCCCGGTTTGCCGAGATAAAAACTTCCCGCCTTCCCGTAAAAAACTCTAATCGATTATATGTAAAACAAGTCTCAATAAAATTTCCAGAAAGTTAAAAAAAGATGGTGGAAAAATCACTTGTAGGTTTACAGGCTTATATGTTAAACAAGTACAATACAATGTTAAAAAAGTACAATACTAAACTATAATTAATAGTCGACAGTTTAACTAGTGCTCTTATTCATTTAAAGAAATAAAAGATTTTCTGTTTTGTTTTTATAAAATAAACGTCTTTTTTGTTTTGTTTTGATAAAAAAAAAAAAAAAAGCATAAACAAACATCTTTTTTGTTTTGTATTATTAAAAAAACTTTTTATTTAAGCAAAGATCAAATAATTTGTATTTTTGCTCAAATAGAAATTTTTGAGATGTAGGTGTGAGATGTAGGTGGTGGATTAGCAACCGGAGGGGTGCTAATCAACCACCTACATCTCACAAAAGTACACTTTGTTTTCATAAAAAAGTGTTTTTTGTTTTATGAAATTGGTAATATTTATATACAAGTTGTTATTATTTTAATCTGCATCACGAGTCAATATTACAGGTCTATTTTAAGGTTGGGTGTCGGGTTTGTGGTTGGTGAAATAAATAATGGTTGGGTCGCTGTTTGACCCGACTGGCTGGTAATGGTAGCGCTAATAAAAATAAGAATTTATAAAAGTAAATAAAAAAATAGTAATAATACTTAGAATAGCTTCTGGAGACTTTGAGAAACTATCTAAAAGTATTTACTTAATAGGTAAAGTTGAAATTTGCTTCAATATTAAACAATGTGAAATTACTCACAAATATTATGGAACTATGTACAATATTATGGTACATAGTATGATATTATTTGATATAAAATTCCTGACTGGTTAATATACTTTAAATCTTTATTTAGATAGTATTTGTCACACAAAAATCTATTCAACAAACTATCCACAGCAATCTTGTTCTCAGTGGCCATTTTTGTATGTTAATTCTAAATCTTATACTTAACAATAAATTTGTAAATAAAGATCAAATAAACAAAATGTTTGCATTGAAATGCTAAAAATGTTAATCAAATATAATTGCTTTAAAAATCATTAGCCCCACCCTCCCACTAGCCCCCCTTCCTCCCAATCCAATATCCAATTTCGGAATTCACCAAAAACATAATTTAGGTATCAAAAGTGCGACACCTTATTTTTTAATAAAGTATGGCAGGTAAAAATAAAATTAGCGTAAAAAGTTTAACAGATAATTTTAAAAAATAACTGAACTTTATTTGACAACATCCTACCGTGAGAACATCAACAAAATCTTCCCGAACAAAAAAGTTAGTAAATAAGTCAAGTAACCATACATAAAAGTCACATATAAATTAAGGTAAAATCTTCTTTTTTTCAAAAACAATCCTAGTATGTTTAGTATATATATATAAATTTATATATATATATATATAAATTTATATATATATATATTTATATATATATATATATATACACACTCCTAGTCGGCGCTTGAGGGGCAATCTTTTTTTTGTTCCCGTTTTGTAATTTTTTTTACTTTTTTTATACTATTTTTATCATATTTATATATCTTTTATATATAATTTTTTCCTTATTTCTATTTTTGTTTACACATATTTAAATTTATTATCTTATTATAAAAGTATATTTTTTATATTGATTTTTGTTATTTTTATTTATTTATTATATATTATACTTCACTTTTATTTTCATCTATTTACAAAAACGATTAATTACAGTAATATAACTATATTTAAACCTTGCCGCAACCCTAAGCCTGACCTTTATGCTGACCCAAACCAAACCCTCAGTCGATGCAGTACTCCCTTGCGAGTCAGGCTATTTGATAGTTGATGTATGTATTTTTCGTTCTCTATAAAAGTTACTTACGGGGACATTTTTTTTACCCAAAAAACGATGCTTACGAGGACAAAAAATTAACGGGTACACTAAAATGTCCCCGTAAGTGTTCGTTTTTTTGTAAAATCTGTCCCCGTAATTGATACTATAGGTGTATTTATATGTACACTGTAAAACTTTACCGTTAAATTCACGGTATTATACCGTGACCCATAAGCGCTAGTATTATACCGTGATTTCACGGTACAGAAACGGAAAACATTTACGGTAGAATACCGTAAATTTATATATAAATTCTCGTTTTTCTACCGTGAAACTATTCCGTTTCTGTACCGTAAAATAACGGTATAGCACAGGAGTTTAGGAGTAACGGTATAATACCGTGAATTTCTACAATTCCTTTGGATTGCGCACTTTAGCGGAAATTTTTTACAAAAATCTCAGGCTTATCCCTATTTATTATGTAAAGCAGCAATAGTAACATCGTATTGAACGAGTAAGATCAAAACAATAATGACAAATTTATCTAACAGTGTGTTTATTTATTATTCAATAAAATATATTTATGTGTATACACAATTTATCAAACTTAAATTCATAAAATAAAATAACGATATATACAGTAGCGTGCAAAAGTTGAGAAACACCTACTTTTTTTCAGTTTTTAACGCATAACTTTTCACAAACTTTCTTAAATAACCTGAAATTTTTATTTTTCGTATAGTGCGCATTTTTCGTATAGTCGAACATCACGGTGATACCGTGATGTTCGGTACAGCGGTATAATGCCGTTAAAGTTACGGATAATGCCGTGAAAACGCTGTTGCAGTACTATACCGTAAAATGTCGGTAAAATACCGTAAATTTCACGGTAAAGCTTTACAGTGTATATGTGTATATATATGTATATATATATATATATATATATATATATATATATATATATATATATATATATATATATATATATATATATATATATATATATATATATATATATATATATATGTATATATATATATATATATATATATATATATATATATGTATATATATATATATATATATATATATATATATATATATATATATATATATATATATATATATATATATATATATATATATATATATATATATATATAAGTATATATATGTAAATTAAGTTAGTGTATTTTACAAATAGAGTGCTCAATGTTCTTAAAGAACAGAGCAATAATTAATTAATAACGCCAATAATTAATAACGCCATTAATTTAGAAGCTCAAAACATCGCCAAAAATATTAATTTAGATGCGAGAATTGAATCAGTTGCACCAGCTCAAGCGTTTATTTCGCTAAAAGATCACAAACCAAATTTTCAAAATAAACTCCCTTGTAGGCTTCTAGTACCTTCAAAAAGTGAACTAGGGCACGTTAGTAAAATAAAACTAGACAAAATTAATAACTCTATTCGGAAAAAATTAGGTTTAAATCAGTGGAAAAATACCACTGATGTTATAGATTGGTTTTGTAAAATTAACAATAAAAATGAATGCTCATTTATACAATTTGATATTATTGATTTTTACCCCTCAATTACAGCAGAAATTTTAGATAAAACAATAGAATTTGGAAAATCCCATTTAGAAATTACTGAGGACACTATCCGTATATGTAAGCACTGCAGAAAAAACTTACTTTATTTTGATAAGGAAACGTGGAAGAAAAAAACCACGCACGAATGCTTTGATGTAACAATGGGAAGTTACGACGGAGCAGAAATTTGCAAATTTGTAGGTTTATATATTTTAAATACCCTAGCTAAAATAATCCAAACTAATCAATTAGGTCTTTATCGCGACGACGGTTTAATAATAATGCATAAAAAATCAGGGCCACAACTCGATAAAATTAGAAAAGATATTATTAAAGTTTTTAAAAATATTGGCTTCCTAATTGAAATAAATATAAATTTAAAAATAGTGAATTTTCTTGATGTCACATTTAACCTCTCACAAAGTTCCTATAAGCCCTACAAAAAACCTAATGACGAATTATTGTATATTAATGTAAATTCGAACCATCCCCCTCAAATTCTAAAACAAATTCCAATTTCAATTAACAATAGGCTAAACCAAAACTCTTCTAATGAAAATATTTTTAACTCCTCTAAACGCGTTTATGAAGATGCCCTTAAAAAAAGTGACTTTCAAAATTTCGAGCTAAAATTTGAAAAGAAAATTGCAAAAAAGCGTAATAGAAATAGAAACATAATTTGGTTCAACCCCACAGCAAGTACAGCAAAAATGTTTCAACAAATATAGGTAAAATTTTTCTAAAATTAGTAAACAAACATTTTCCTCCCTCTAATAAATTACATAAGATTTTTAACAGAAATACCATTAAAGTAAGTTATAGTTGTACAAAAAATTTAGAAAGAATTATAAAAGGCCACACTACGCGTTAATTAATAAAAATGAACATATAAAAGAAAAAAACACTGATTATTGTAATTGTAAACAAAAAATAGATTGCGCTCTAAATGGAAAATGCCTTTCGAAAAATGTAATTTTACAATGTAAATTTACAATGTAATTTATTAAAATTTACAATGTAAATTTACAATGTAAATTTACAAGTGCATTGTTTCCTCGCAAAACAACCCTGATAAACAATATATTGGCTTAACCGAGGGGAATGGAAAAAAGGTTATGCCAACCACAAACAATCGTTTAAACACAAAAAATATTCAAAAGAGACTATGCTGTCAAAATATATTTGGGATTTAAAAAAAAAAAAAAAATTTCAATTTACAATGGTCTATTCTAAAATCTGCCCCTGCCTATAATAACATTTCCGAAAAATGTATGCTATGTTTGCAAGAAAAATTTGAAATAATTACTCATTTAAATCAAGAAAATTTATTAAATAAAAAATCTGAATTAATTTCTAAATGTAGGCACGAAAATAAATACCTCTTAAAAAATTATAAAAACAAATGACCAAATTAAACTATCCCCATTCCAAAGAAAATTATTTCATAATTACTTTCTGTAACTTCCCGTTAACAAAAAAATATAGTAATTAAAAATTTTTTATAATAATTTATAACTTCCTGCTAAAATTCTAAGTAACTCTGTTTGTCCTTTATTCCTAGCAAGAACAGCTATCCTATCTTTAAAAACCGTTTTCCTTCAGTAAGTTCTTTCACAATTTTTCTATCAAAATGAATTGTTATCAGAGAATTTGAAGATTTAGAAGTGCTTTTTATATGCTCTCTGATTTCATTTGCACCCATTAACATAGCATTCATACAAACTCATACATCTTCCAGAATTGACAATAATACATACATCTTCCAGAATTGACAATAATACTGCTAAGAATTGCTGCATGTTAATGTGGAGTTAGACCCTCTCCAACTGCTGTGTGAAATGTACGATGTAAGATATCCTTGGGTAGGTTGACAGAATTTGTATGAATTTTCAAAATCAGTATCAGATACATTGCTTAATTTATTATGATTACATTTAGATTTATACTTTCTTTTTAATGAGTACTGAAATCTCTTATTTATTTCCTTTCCTCTAACTGGTCTTTAAGGAAAGCAATGTCTTCCTCTTTGTGATTTTGGTTTCTCAACCTACCTTTCCTTATTTTTTCAATAATATTTAGTAGATTTTCTCCAATCCAGAAAACATTTTTTTATTTTCTATAAAGTTCTTTCTTTACCTTTAAAGCTTCATCTAGTCCTGCACCATTTTTTTGACCTTGTTCCTATAAAATGAAATTATTATTATTAAATGCTTATAAAAACTTAAAAATATATTTTAGTATTTTGATAAGGTTATACAGTTTGATCTATCATTACCTTAGCTTCTGAGTTGAATTACTTCAAATCCACCACGTATCGATGGAACTACAAGTTTAGATATTGTGCAGCAATGTAACTGACTGGTACGAAAATTCGGTGAGAATGATCCACTTTTGCTTGGACATCCTACAATAAAACTCAGTTTAATTTCAAACTTAGATTTTCTTAGAAAGTTGTAGTATTGAAGAATTTCTTGTGTAGTTGCAAATTTATTGTTGCGAATAGTACAATTTATTTTTCCCACTAGAAAAGTATCATCAACTCGTTCAATTTTCTTTTTAGGTGGTATCATATAAATTGATATTATTTTATGTTAATCTGAAATTAAATGTTTACATATGAGTATGTTAGATAAAATAATCATATATTTTAATTTTGAAAATGAAAATTTTATTTTTTATTTTATTTAAAATCTTTTTTATTCTTTATTCAAAACAAAATTTGTTCAGCAAAAAAAGTTATGTTTCCAAATATAAAATTATACACAAAAATTGAAATGTAAGATATTTTTAAAATACCTACTAAAAACCGGCGTTTTGCTGAAAAAAACAAATACTTTGAATATTTATTTATGAAAACTTAAGTTGCATAACTCATTACCATGTTATTGGATAGTTTATTTTTTAAATTAATTGAAGTTTAAGGGTCCCACAAGCGGGGTAAAGTTTTCCTAAAAACAGGACAAAAATTGATCCTTTTACCCTCTGTGGGAACCTTTCCAATGATCAAAAAAATTTTTGTAAAGAATTTTAAGTACTAATTTGGTGTCTTTTCAATTTTTTGACATGACCTTTTTTTGAACAACTATAGTGTGTATTTATTAATAATATATACTAGGTATGAGGATAAAAATTGTTAGTGTTATATATCATTAGAAAGAGGATCAATACAGTATTTTAAAGGTGAAAAAATTATCAAAATTGAACAATTGTTAAGTCCCGATTTTTCGATATGTGGATTTGTAAAGGAAACTGTGGTCAAAATAATGTTTTTCTTCCCTTAAATTCTCATAAATTTGTCAATTCTTATCGAAATACCAATATCTTGGTGTCAAAAGATAGGTGCAAGAGTGGACTTCAACTTTATGTTAAACCATTGGGCAAATTGGATGGATAGAGGGGCATCAAACCACCACCTTGCCTGTATAAAACCGAACACTTTTTTTAGAAAAAAGTTTTTTTAAGAAAAAACAAAAGTTTATTTCAAAAATAACTTGATTTTATAAATATTTATATCTTTACTAAAATGAATAAAATTAGTATACAAAATAAAATAATGTTATACAAGGTTTTATGTATACATGTGGTGTTTATATTACGGGAGGGGCGTATGCGCCCCCCTTGCTAACTGACCTAAAAAAAGATAAAAATATGCAATTACTGTTTTCAAAATTAGAACAGTAAGTTTAAAAAAATATATAAAATTGGAAAAAATAAATTCATACCAGACACATAATAGAAATTTGGTTTCAAAAGCTGTTTTAAACTAAAAAACGCATAAAATGTTATTAACAAAAAACAATATTTGATTATTTTGACGTTTAATTTTATATAGTTTTGTCTTGGCTTTTAGAAAATGATAACAATGATAAATTCCATTAATGAAATAGTTTAGTAACCATTTTTAACAATAGACACCAAGTAAAGGTAAGCCACAGCTCATGGTCATTCAAACTTTTCTAAAAAGCTCCAAGTTATAATAAGCAAGCGCCAATGCGCTTGCTTATTAAAGCATAAGTTTAAATAATATAAAGCAAGTTAAATAATTTTCAAAATAGCTGTGGATCTTCGAAACCGAATTAACTTTTCTTAGCAACTAATTTATAAATAATGCATAAATTAACTAATGCGTAAATTGTTTTTGTTTCTTTGTTGTTATACAATTTTTGGGAAAAATGCTTATAGTGTTACCGTTTTTTATATAGAATCAACGAAAATTGATATGCATATGTATAATTTTACGATTAAAACTAAGTTACTTTTAAAGGTATCATATTGTCGTTTGTTTATACATTTTAAAGTGATATTTTGCAAAATTTGAGCGTTAAAATTAGACAAAAATTTTGTAAGAAGTTTTATGAACCTTTTTTATGCTTTTTATTCATCTCAGGTTACAATTTTTGTTGTTGTTGAAAATTAACATTTTCACTGGTCAAAAATAATAAAGTTGAACTGTGAAAATGTAATAAGTTTGTAATAAATTAAAATTTTTACCTGAGTTAAAATTTTTGTTCTTTATTGAGCTACTATCTTTTCTTTAAATTTTATTTTTTGATTAGCATTCTAATATTTTTGTATTTAAGACCCCCCTTCTATTATAAAAAAGTCAGTAGACATGTATTTAATGTATCCCGTTAAAATGTATATGAAAAACATACCCTCTCCAAAATCTTAGTCTTAGACAGTTATGGTTAGGGTTAAGAATAGTGCTTGGCTTGCATATAACTTTTATTGCATATAATTAATTTTACTATTTTAAATTTTGATTTAATTTTTGTATTGAATTCTAATTAGTATTTTGATATTAATTTAATACTGTGTTGAAATATTTTATTTATAAATTTACTTATTTTAGATTGATTTGCATATCAAAAACTTAAATCTCCTTTGCAGAGTTTGTGGTTGTTTTGTTTTTAAAAAAAAAAACCTTATTGGAGCCATCCAAAAAAGTAAAATTAAAAATATTTTTCACATCAAACTAATAGATGTGAAAGGGGTTCACTCTTTAAACATTTGTCACAAATGCTACTTAACAATTAAATTGTAATCAAAAGAAAGTCATCAATCACTCTGCTTTTGTGTACACAATGGACACATCATTGTGATGACTGTTATACTTGTCATCAGGTAAAAAAACTGAGTCAAGGTCTCAGTGCTTCAAAATCTCAAATAAGAGATAAAACAAATTTTATTGGCCATCCCAGAATTGGTGAAAAAGTTTGGACTTTTTCAATGTTTAGCATTTTAAAAGAAAATATTTTCACAATACACAATATGGATTTGAAAAATGAATTTAATCCTTATTTGCAACTATGCATATGCAAATTGTGTGGTAAAATACCAAAGCAACCGGTGTCTTTAAAAAAATGTGAACACTTGTTTTGTTTTTTCTGTATAGTAGAAAATGTTTAATTAAAGTACATTAATGAATCTTTATGCCCACAATGGGATGCATCTCTGTTGCCTGAAGACTTCGTGACCAGCAATAAAACAAATTCACTTATACAAATGTTGACTGTTCAATGTATTATATGTAAAACATAATTCAATGTTATAAAAGAATATAATGTGTATTTACATCATAAGCTCACCTGCAATAAAAAATCTTTAACACAACCCGTCTCAATATTGTTCTCATCACCATTATCTTCATCAAGTTTACCACCATCATCGTATACTTTTAACAATAGCATTTCAGAGATTTTTAATCTAACAGATAGTAGTCATATCCCAAAAATAGTTGAAGATGCTACACTTCATATTCTTAAGCAAAAGATGAAACAAAGTGGTGGGAAATTAATTTCATTTAAAAGTGGAGGACCTAGAGTAAAATTTTTGATTTTAAAATTGATTTTTTTAAATAGTAAATTAAATAATTAATAATATTTAATAAAATATTTAACATTTAATAAATATTTTTCATAATTTCATTTCTTTTTTTTTAGCCGATTTTGTTTTCATCTATTCCAAAGGCATATGTCACGAGCAATTAGGCATCAAATGCAACTGTACAAGAAAGAAATGCTTTTGTCAAAAGAAATATAGGAGTTGTGTCTGGTCCACCTAATGACACAGTTTGTAGCCAGTCCTCAATGCTTCTGAATTCACTTCCATCAGAAACAAAAGAAAAAATATTGGCTAATTCTAATAAAGTCACAATTAGTCCAACTAAGATGATAGCTATGAAAGCAGATCTCTGCATACCTTGGGAAAAGCCTAAAAATATATCTAGGTTCTTATTTTTTGCATGTTTTTAAGTTAGTTAAAAATGTTATTTATTTTTATAGAATATTGTAAATAATTTTTTACAGATGGCTGAAGAGTTTTGATATACAAACAGCATCATATGCTTCACAACAAGTAGTTAGTGAAAAACTGTCTGGATGTGACTTTATTGTAGAGAATGCCCCGTTTACATTTGAAAAGGAAATTAAAGGAACCTTTGAAATAAAAGATGCGTCTTACGGTTATATTGAAAATTTGCAAACACATATTTTCAAACATCTTGATCAATTAGAAAGGTGATTTGGATTTAAATAATGATTCAAAAAAAAAATTTCATGTTTTTAACATGCAGCAACTGCCGGTTGGTAACTAAATTAGCTGTCATCAACAATTGTTGATATATCCGATCCATAATTCAGTTGTAGTGTGTTATATTTGATACAAATTGATTGTGTTCAATAAAGTATTTAATAAATCTCAATTTTTTTTTTTAATTATTTTTTATGAACTGAAAAATATTTTTGATCAAATACAAACAATAATATTAAAATTATTTTTAATTAAATACAAATAAGTACGACAATATAGCATATTAACACTAATACGTATTTGATCCCCAGCATAATGATAAGTTAATGTAAAATGTGATGTAAAATACACGAGGGTTTTGTATTAGGATTGTCAAAATGTGTATATTCATCATCACTAGCCAATTTTTGTTAATATTAATGTTTTATATATTGTTTATATACATATATTTTTTTATAATTTTTCTATAGTTGTAAAAGTCTTCATTATCACGAGTTTTTCCCTGAGAAAGAGATAAAGATTAAAATAAGAGGAGATTATGACTGAGGAAGTTTTAAAATGACTTACCAAGTAGCAAATACTATAAACCCAATCAGCAAAGATAACACCATTGTTTTTAGTATTTTTGAGGCAAAGGATTATCAAATCAATATTAAAGTTGCCATTTCAAGATTTGAAAAAGAAATAGAAGATCTACAAAAAATGAAGTATAAGTAAGTTTTCTTAAAATGTGTTTTGCATCGCCTACATAACTAGGTATCTTTTGGGCTATGTTTAGTAAAACTAGTGAAGGCATTTTTACAAAGCAATTCATGCGTCATTTTTGCTTACAAAGCAAAAATGACGCATGTGATGAAAAATGTTGAAAATGGAGAATTATTGGTGACAAATTTGCAACGCTTGATCTTAGATGCGCCTATATGCAAATACACATTGATCTGAGTTTGTGGGAGCATCAGAAGGTAGTCTACAAAGAAGAAAAATACTATCTTACACGTCTTGGTTTTGGGTTAAATTCTGCCCCAAAAATTTTTTTTTTTTATTTATTTAATTTTTTTGTTCTTTAATCCTTACAAATTCGTAAAATATAATAATCTTTACAGAGTAAGTAAAATTAAAAAAAAAAAAATAATAATTACAAAGTTACGTTATACAAAAAAATATATAATGTAAAACTGTAAAGTATTAGAAATTACTTCAAAGAACGCGGAAAACTTGCAAAAGACCGACGATCTTGTCATCAAGAAACCGCTATGCGTTACTAATATTTATGGATGCTTTAATTTAAAATGAGTTTATTTTTTTTTTTTTTTTTAAAAAAACAAAAAAATGTTATCGGTTTTCGGCAGAATGAGAATAAAAATCCAAAATGCGAAAAACAAAGAAAGCAGACAAAAAGTAGTTTTTAATTTTTTTATTTTATTTCAATACACATTAATATAAGTAGGTCCACCATTTGCTAAATAGGTAATATATAGTCGTTCGAGTGTTATAAATAAGCCTATTATTTGCTTTTGTGTTTTTGTTATTGCTGTTGTTTTTGAGTTATTTAGAGTTTTTTGAGTTATTAGTGTTTTTTGAGTGATTAGAGTTTACATTAGTTTTTTTTTTTTGTTATTTCACCTCCCCAAGGTCCAGAAGGCCATAACAGATGAGGTGGCTACTTAATTGTGGTTATAACCCTCTCTCAACTCTATAACTCCGAAACACAAACCTTGACGAACAAGGCCGCTGCGCGGAGAAACAAGTTGAGCACGGTACTACCGTTTTGAAAATACAGGTAGCACTGAGATAGGTCTGTAGTTATTTAGTGTAAATGCATCACCGGTTTTTAATATTGGTATTACCTTAGCTATTTTTAATTTATTCGGTACGGATCCTGTAATAATTGAAGATTTAAATATTTCATAGATTGGTTGTTTTATTTCCGGAAACACATTTACATCTATATAGCTACAAATGTCGTCTATCCCAGGGGCCTTATTCGTCTTAATCGAGTTTTTTGCAATTTCTAGTTCTTCATGGTTTAGTCCAGAGAAAATATTTAAACGGAAATGTTGGTTTGTGATACAGGTTTCAAAGGAGATATCAGGGCATTGAATTTTTGAAGCCATATTAGTTTTGTCGATATATCAGTTTCGTTAACGATAATTTTATCGGGTAAATTATTTGATTAAGTATAGTTTTTACCAATTATTTCTTTCAATGTGTTCAAGGTTTTTTTAATATCACTTTTGCTTTTTTGTAGTTGATTTGAATAATATACTTTTTTTGAATTTTTCTTATTTTTTCAAATAGATTTTTTTATTCCTTGTATGTAGTTAAGTTAGTTTCGTTTCTGTTTTTTCAATACTTGATATAGAGTTTTTGCTTTGTTTTTGATGATTTTCTAATCCCCTTAGTTATCCATGGGCAGTTTAGATACTTTAGCTTTATTTCTTTCTCTTCAACAGGGAAATGTTTATTGTAGTGATCTAGAAAAATATTTGTAAATAAAATGTATGCGGAATTTGTGTGTCCAAGGTTACATTCTTGATACACTTTATCCCAATTTACTACCGATAGCGAGTCTTTAGACTTCGCTATCAGTATCTGAGATGGAGAGGTCTGGTCTTACTTTAAACACTTGATTATCTCGGATATACAATGCAATCCCTCCTCCCCTTTTGTTTGTTTTTCTTTCAAAAGATATTAGTTTATAATTTGGAATTTGAAAATTTGTGTTCGTTTGAAATGATTCATCAGAACACCACGTTTCAGTTATGTAAATCATACTGAATGAGTAGTTGCAATCTATTAGAAAGTGTTTTAGTTTATCAAAATTTTTGTTTATACTTCTTATATTTATGTGTATTGCAGTAAAATTATTTTTTAAAGTTTCGAGTTCAGTTTTAAAAGTTTCTATTTCAAAGTATTTCGAATCAAAATTATTTCTGTGAAAAATTTGCGCATCAGAGTTGTAAAAATCATTTAGTAAAATATTATTAGCAGTTTCGATGACGTTGCAACGCAGCGTTTCAAAATCTTTTGTTTTGTTTTTGCTTTCGTTAGTCATTGTGTAAAGTGCGGTAAATTAAAACGTGCAAGCTTAATAAAAAATGAACAGAACTATTTCATATATCTTGACTTAGTTAAAAATTAAAATTATCTGACGAAAATCTCTGACGAATATTCTATCATATTTGATAATAGCAAATTTACCTTCCTTTCGAAATCTTTTTACATCTTCCCAAAGCTTTTTTCTTATTTCCATCGTTTCGTTCGCATAGTATTCATTAATGAATATTCCGGTTCCTTTGAGTTTTTTTGATAGCGTTAAGATTTTATTTTTGTTTTGAAAGTCTAGTAGTTTAATAATTATAGTTCTTGGAGGTTTATCTTCATTAGTTTTCCCAATGCGGTGAGCTCTTTCTATGATTACGTCTTCAGAGATTCCCAGTTTGTTTCTAAATAGATCTTTAACTTTCTTTGCACAGTCATTCCAAGATTTCATGGGCAGCTCAGTTATACCATTAATCCTTAGATTATTACGGCGTGAACGATTTTCAAGGTCAATATTTTTTTTTTTAAATTGTTAATTTCCATGGCCATCAAATTGTTAGTTTCCGAAATTTTTTTAAAAAATTTTCTTCCTGAAAGTTGATACTTTCCTTTATTTCATTGATGTCTTTTTCAATTATTATAACCTTCGATTTGCTTTTATTGAACTCGTTTTCAAGTTTGTCGAGCCGATCTGTTATTATTTTTAGATAAGCACTTATGATACCGCTAAATATCTTTTCCTGTTTTTTTAAAAGATTGACAGTTTCACAAAGAATGCTTTTTTTTTTGTTCTTCCAGTTTGGTGGTTATTAGTTTTTCAATATTTATCATTGTAACTTCCATATTGTAAATTTTTTTGATAAACACGTCTTGCTCTTACCATGACGCAGATGAAAAAAAAAAGATGTCTTCATCCTAAATGAAAAATAATGTCTTCAGTCTTAGGCAGTGTGTTGAATCTCAATGCAGGTATTAGTGAAGCAACTGACCACTACATTGACGACATAATTGTCAATTTGGAAAAGACATCAGTTGAAAAGGTCGTAAATCATTTAGCGTGTTATGGATTGGTAACAAAAGAGCCGGTGCAATGTGATACAGCACGAGTGTTGGGTTTGCAACTGTTTAGAAATGAAAAAAAGGAGCTTTGTTGGAAACGTGGAAACATTATTCCAAAGTCACAAGATATCAAAACTGAAAAAGTAACACGAAGGAAACTTTGGGTGGGTGGCTCAGAATTGCCTGCAGTTTTATAAAACGTCATAGTTAAGGAAATGCTTGGGATGATCTAATCGGAGATCAAGCTCAGTCATGGTTGATCGAAATATTGCGCCGATTAGAAGTTTGTGATTCTGTGAGAGGGAAATGGAATGCTAAAGGGATTCAAAATGGAGCAACATTGTGGTGTGATGCTAGCAGCATGGCAATAGTGGCTGCTATAGAATACGATGGCGTAATAATTGAGGATGCAGCCTGGCTTCGAAGTATAAATGATGTTATGCATATTAATATTGCTGAATTAGATGCTGTGGTGCGTGGGATAAATCTATTTATATATATAAAAGTGGGATATAAAGAATTTGTTAGTATTCACTGATTCAGTAATAGTTCATGGATAGCTAAAAATTATGCTGACTGAAAGTCATAGGATTCGATCAAATGCATTATCAGAAATGCTTATTAAAAGAAGACTTTCTCTATTGCAAGACTTAATAAAAGAACATAATATAAACATCACGTTAAAATGGGTTCCGTCCTTCAAAAACAAAGCTGACGTGTTGACAAGAGTTCCAAAGACTTGGTTAAATGAGCTTTCACGAAGAAATACTAAAGAGCTATGTGGAGTAAGTATTGCTGAAGAAATTCGTAATTGTCACTCAAAGCATCATTTTGGCGCTAATCGAACAATGTTTACAGTGCAACGAAGACTTCCGCACGTATTAAGAAAAGATGTTAAAGAATGTGTTCGCAAATTTTGTCAATGTAATATAATTGATCCAGCGCCAATAAAATGGGAAAATGGAGTGCTAGAAATACCAGACACATGGTATTGAATTGCTTGTGATGTGACATATTTAACAATGATTGACAGTGGACCAAGTCGGTTTGCAATTTGGAGAAAGTTGCCTCGCGAAGATACCAAAAATGTAGTAAGTCAATTGAAATCCGTATTTAGGGAGCATGGCCCACCGCAAGAACTGTTGATGGATAATGGAGCGGTGTTTAAATCTAGTGAATTTTCAAACATATGTAAAAAATGGTGTGTAAAAAAGAAGTATAGATGTGCATATAGACCATCAGGAAATGGGATTGTGGAGCGTAACCACCGCTCAGTAAAAAGAACAGCTGCGAGGGCACAAATATGTCCGTTAGTAGCTGTATTTTGGTAGAATGCAACACCAACGGTGGGAACAAACAAGGAATCTGCACCTGCTTCTCAAAAAAATAAGTACGTTTGGCGTCTACCGATTCAAGAGGAGATAAACACTAAAACTAAGGAAAGATGACGACAAGTTATGAAAACTTATAGAATTGGAGAAAAAGTTTATGTTCGTCCGCTGATGCAAAGTGCACTTCAGTTTGGAAAATTGGTACTGTAACTGACATACTCACAAACACAAATATTGAAATTAATGGTGTACCAAGACATGTGCGAGACGTGAGAATAGCTCCTGCCTCAAATTCTTCAAACGCTTCAAGTAAAATTGTTATCAGTAAAGAGGTTGACAGTGATGAAAGTGATTTAGAAGATTTAGACATTTTTGCTGCACGAGAGGAAGGAACTGAAGAAACAGTTGATGACGCTGAGGAGGAAGCTAACGGCAGAGAAATCGTCGATAATTTATTACCAGCAATCAGACGATTAACCAGAGAAAGGAGAAAGCTGGCATATTTAAATGACTTAAGATGTTACTTAAGAACTTCAGTTCTTAAATAACATCTTATGTTACTTAAGAACTTCAGTTCTTGGGGTGATGTGATAATAGCTGATCGTTATGAAACTTTATTGTTACGTTTATAAAATTCTTGTCATAATATTATTAAAGTTAATTGTTGTGATTTCTTAGTAAAGTCATAAGCTATTTTTGCATATAATTATGCCCTCGAGAATTTTTGTTTCTGTATAAAAGTTGTAAATAGAATTTAATAAAAAGATTCAAAAATAAAAGTAAAAAAAATTGTCGAATTAACAATTACACTAGACCAAGTAATTTTTTACTATTATTTTTTAACCTTGACAGTGAAAAATCACTATGAGCATGATATTCAAAAATAATATCAAAGTACAATACTTTATATAAATTATGTTTAATTTTTTAGGTGTCTTTACCTAGTCTACACATGGCTCTTGGTATTTATTTAAATTTTTTTAAACATGTTTGAAGAAGAAATTCATCAATTCAACATAGTGATGGCTGCTGAACCTCTAAAAAATGCTCAGAAGAGTATGACGTTTTTATAAATAAACAAAAGCAGTTGTTGAATCTTCAAATAGACATTCTTAATATTGAGGATCAAATTCAAGCGGTTAATGATGTCATTTTATTAGCTGCCGTTAGTAATTTTTTTTGTTTTTTTGTTTTTTTTTTGTATTTTTTTGTTCCATAGTATACATTTTCGTGATTACATAATTAAGATTCGTTAAGATTGAATATACATATAAATATAAAAAAAAAAAAAAAATCACAAACATAAATAATAAATAAACTTCTGTAATACGAACTGTAAAAAGAACGCGGGAAACTTGCAGAAGACCAAAAGGTCTTATCATTAAGAACCGCTTTACATTGTCATACATATATATATATATATATATATATATATATATATATATATATATATATATATATATATATATATATATATATATATACGTACACACTAAAAAAAAAGGTAGAAATTTCTACCTTAGGGTAGGATATGTGATATATCTTTAGTAAGGTAGAATTTTCTACCTTTTAAGGTAGAAAATTATATTAAAAACAATTATTTGTCATACGATTTTCTAACTTAAAGGTATAATTTTCTACCTTATAAGATAGAAAATTATACCTTACTAAGGGTATATCACATATCCTACCTTAACTAAAAATTTCTACCTTTAATTTTTAGTGTGTATAGAAAAATTAAAATATTTACAAAATTTTTACGTTAAATTGTTACATTATAATTGTATTAAAGTGTAAGATAGCAATTATACAAACATGTATCGTTACTTTTTCTTAATATTACCACGTTTATTGCTAACGCAATGTTTGAAATATATATTAAAGTATATTAAAAAATAAGAGTTTATATAAGAAGCTAGCAGTGAACAAATTTAGAAAAAATCAGTAAGTAAATTTTTATACTTTAAAATACTCTTTTTAATAGTTTTTTTAAAGCCATTTAAGTTTTCAAGGTTAATAATATTTTGATTAAGTAATAAAAACTTATTCCAGATATGAGGTGCACGATAAGTAATTTTAAATTGCACGAGCTTAGTTTTGCATGAAGGCTCAAAAAGGGTACTATTTGTGCGCAACAGGTATTTATACTCGGGCTTTTGTTTATAAAGACTATAGAAAATTGAAGGAGTTTTTTGCATTTTGCTATTATACATAAGACTTAGAACATTTTATATATTTTAACTCAATATTTAGAAAAAAATTGGTTTCTTAAAAGTAGTCTTTTTAGCTTCAGTAGCAACGATGACTGTCTTTTTTAGTTAACTATATTCAATATTCAGTACCTGTTTGCTTTTACAACCATTTTTCTACGTAAAAATTAAGAGCAAACAATAATTTAACACTTCTCAAAAATCAATCATGAAAAGCCCCTTCCCTCCTTCAGAAATTGAGGGGGGCGGAGCTAAGGCAGTTAGAATTTAAATGAAAAAAATAGAAATTTATAATAATTAGTTGGGGGCAATAGTCTTTCCATCCCCCTGTTTCTCCGCCAGTGCTTGTAACTCAAAATTAACAACTGGTTTATTTTTTTGTCTGGTGGAACCCTGTGTCATAAATTTGATGCGCCGTGGATAGGTATCTCACTTTGCTTAGTTGAGAGACTTTACAATGGTGTAATCTACAAGATAATTAGGGAAAATCTTCCCGTTTCGAATGCTCGGAACACATTTTCTTTATAGTCAGGGCGCTTATATCACTTGCTGCGCCACTGCGCATAATGTAAGATTTTGTCAGTCTGGCCCTACGTACGTAAAAAAAAAGTTTTTAGTTTGCACTAATTTTTTAATATAAAATTCTAATTCCCACATAATACTGATTCAATTTCAATTAAGTTATTTTCTTGGTGTATTTTTAAAATTTTCCAAACAACAAATATAAAATCGGAGAAAAATTAGAGAGGCTTGTAAAAAAAAGCCAAACATTTAAAAAAATTCAAAAAGTCAAAAAATAAACTTGTTCAAAAAGATCACTTTACGTGATGGAAATCATGTCATATTACTTTTGAGCAACATGACGTTATCATGTCATTGCCTTCGAACAATATGACGTAATTAAACATTTTAGTACAGATAAATGTTAAATTTAATCAATGTATAACTTAATTATTAAACTATTTTCTTACAAAAATCAAAAATGATCAAAACATAAAATGTGCTAATAAGAACTTCATAATTATAAAACTATTAAATAACCTTGTTCTTTTCCTAATAATTAGTTTTTATAACAATTTATAAAGACATAGTCTCCATTTATAAGTAAAAGTATAAAATAACTGTATTAATAAATTTGTATTAAAATATTGCAAAAATATCAATAAACCATTACAATAATTTCTAGAAAACTAATAAACAATTCTAGCATTATATACAATTATGTTAATATTATTAAAAAAAAATCATTATAATCCTTTCATAAAACTTTTAAACAGTTTTAGCAAATATATATAAATTTGCTCCCACTAATTTAAAGGTAAATTATGATGAGTTGATAAAATACTGGACAATATATATATATATATATATATATATATATATATATATATATATATATATATATATATATATACACACACACACATATATATATATATATATATATATATATATATATATATATATATATATATATATATATATATATATACACACATATATATATATATATATATATATATATATATATATATATATATATATATATATATATATATATATATATATATATATATATATATATATACAGGGGCACACAGAGACTTCAAGATGCCCAAGTAGATCATTAAAGTTTTACTGAGTTTAGAATAATTAATGAACTATATTTTTATTTTTTATTTTACTAACCAAAACCAAATTTTAAATACGTCAAACTATATGAAAGTATTTTTTATGATTAAACTCAAAAGGTAAAAATAAATTACGAGGAGGAAGCGGAACTGCTTTACCACTGATTATGAATAGTGAGTGGGCTTTTTTTATTTTTCATTTTAATAAGTATTTAAAACAGAAATAAGTAAATTTAAGTTTAAGTATAACAAATTTGTAAGAATGACATCTGAAGCAAAAAAAATTCAAGATAGTAAACCAATATCTAAGAACTTAAAAACTTTTCTTTCGTGTGGGAAAGAATCAGTTATTGGATACACGGAAGAAAATGGCTTAGTTGTCAAAATATAGTGTAAGATTTGTGCTAGGAACAAAACTGAAATTTTAACGGATGCTTTAGTTAAAGGAGTATCAAATAATTCTTTGACAGTGTTTACGGAAGGAACTTGTGTGGTGACAAAGTATCAGGTAAAATTAAAATAATTAGCTTGTTCTTAATTTGTGACTCCAGGAATTAATTTAAACATAATTTTTCTACCATTACATAACTTATAACTGTAGTTATCTTATAACTTACTATATTACTAAGTGAATAAATTTTTTAGAGAATTGCTTAATTTGAACCGTGATTTTTTCTTTGATAATAGTAAAGGTTGATCGCCATCTTAGAGGGCAAAGCCATAGATTAGCGGTGCTGATTGATAATGGTAACTCCGAAGATCCTGGAAGTAGTTGTGTTGCTAACCTCGATATGAAAAATGTGTTACCTATTACACAAGACAACCGCTAAGCGTTATTAAAGATGATTAGAACAGCCTGTGAAGTGGCTCTAAAACCGAGCATGCCACATAGCCATTTCAAGACACTGATCAAATGCCAAAGACTTATTGGTGTACTCCTTTTAGAAGGAAAAGACAACAATAAAGCAGGTTATTGATTTTTAGGTTCAGTTTCTTTTTCGTAATTTGATAAAACAATTCAAATGAAAAAATCAAATTAAAGTTACGTTACTATTATAATGAAAGTTTAATTTTTTTTTCAAGATTTTACATCCGAATGGTCTTATCCTTTCGATTTATCCATTTGATTTTGTAATTTGAAAAATATATGTTATATTATTATTTTTTTTTTATTGTTTTTAATTTCTTTTTTAGCACGTGAATATATCTTATGTATTGTACAGTGCCATTAAAGAAAAAGTTGCTAAAATTGTCAATGAAACAAACTTTTTCTCCATTCTTTCCGATGGTTCTCAGGCTAGAAAAACAAAGGATGAAAAAGAGTTGATTCTTGTGCGCGTTGAATGCGAGGGGACTCCTGCCTGTTTTGTTGTTTCTTTACTTGATATGAACAATTTGGGTGGAATGAGTGCCAATACCATTAAAAAGGCTACTGATAGCATTATAATTGAAATCGGTAGTGTTCCTTTAACTGCGTCAGCTTACAAATACAAACTTGTAAGCGCTACGGCCGACGGAGCTTGCGTTAATTTTGGAATTTATAATGGCGTGTTAACACAATTAAAAAAAGATAGAATGTGGCTGATAAAAATGCACTGCGTAAACCATCGTTTAGAATTAGCAATAAAAGATGCTGTGAAAGATATTTCTCTGTTTAAAGAGTGTGAACGTTTTTACATTTCCATATTTAATTTATTTCGCAATTCTGGAAAACTAAAATGTTAAAAAGTTAAAAAAGTTGCTGAGGCTTAGAACATTACATATTACACCTTGCCTAAAATATTTGGAACGCGCTTTATAAGTCACAGGAGACGCGGCTTTACAAAACTTTTACATAATTGGCCTTCGCTTATTGTGGGTTTCGATAATGCTCTTGCTGATCGCGACACTAAAGCAGATATGCGTGCTAAACTTTCTGAATTGTCCAAACGGTTGCATGACTACAGACTATTATGTATGGTTTGTAGTTATTTGGACATCTTAAAAAAGTTATCACCATTATCATTGGTTTTTGAAAAACAAATGTTAATGGTGAATGAGTTAAAACCAGCGGTGGATATAACAAAGGCCAGCTTAGCGGAATTAAGCCATGAAGATATTGATAATATTATTGATTCATATTTACGCAAGTTTATAATCAATGAAAAAGATGGTTCAACCAATCTTGTTTCTTCGTATTTCAAAGAAGGTAACGAATTGAAAAAATCAAACCCAGAGTTTGTTGAGATTGAACTCAACAATATGGCTAATCTTAACTTTGAATGTATTCATTCTGCCATTAAAGTAAGAAAATTAGTAATTGAAATCATTCTGCCATTGATAAACTATAGATTTAGTTTGCTGTTAAATCCCATATTCGAATCAATGGATTGGTTAGATCCGCAAGTATGGACAGCAAACAGCATGTATGGTGATGCCAGCATATCTTTATTACTAAACGAATTTTTTTACCCTTTAGAAAAATTAGGAATGTATTTTAAAATGGTTCTTTCGGAATGGAGAGCTGCAAAACTAGTAATAAATGCGCAGTACACCATTGCACTCACACCATTGTAAATATGGCAGAATATTTTTCTTTATCATAAAATTAAGTTTCCAAACTTGAGTCTTTTAGTTGAACTTCTGATGTGTATTGCTGGTTCTAATTCAGCTGTCGAACGCGTTTTCAGTATTTTGACTGTGATTTTGACTTATAGGCGTTTAAAGATGAACCACTTAACAATGGAAGACTCAATAATCATAGTAGGGAATGACACGAATTTCACTCAACAAGAACGCAATGATATTTTAAGTCGCGCTGTGAATATTTTCTTAGATAAGCGAAGAGTTTTTTTGCCTTGATTCAGCTAATGCTAGTATTGCCACTGATTATAGTAGCGAAGAAAGCTGCACCAGTGAAGATATAAGTTCTATATCGGAATCGGACGGATAAACAATTTGTTATATAATTTTTATCCCACATAATTTTATATTTATGTACATTACTAAAGAGTCCTGAAGGACGAAAAAATATATAGCATTATATATATGAATTCTTTGATTGTCATATTCTTGTTATACGATTGCATAAATAAGTTGAATTTAATAAAAAGCGCGAAATGGTTCAAAAAAGATTGACTTTTTATTTATCAAATAAATCAACAAACGTTTGTTTATTAGAATCTTGTTAAAATAAATCAGAAGTACTCAAATAAAAGAAATTATATTAAACTCTTTGATAAATTGAATAACAATTGTTTCTTTATTAAACAATTATTAATAGTAAGTTTTTACTTTATATAAAAGAGTGTCGCTTAATTATAAAAGACGAAATCTATTAATTATTCTAAACTTATTTTATAACAATTTAATCAGGCAGCTTTTAATTTTTGTAATTGTCTCTCGTCGGTCCAGTTGAACTTTTTTGCGCTTGATTATTTTTTGAAATGTTCTCAAAACATCTATGAAGCCGTGGGCAAGATGTCGCAACTAAATATTGTATGCGTGGTCAAGATCAGAGGGCGATCGCACGCCTTTCCCGACCAAGCCTGATATATATATATATATATATATATATATATATATATATATATATATATATATATATATATATATATATATATATATATATATACATACATATATATATATATATATATATATATATATATATATATATATATATATATATATATATATATATATATACATATATGTATATATAAATTAGTAAAAAACACTTATCTAACTTATTTCTTCAACTTTAAGTTTCACCATTGCTGGATCATCAGGAAAAGTTACTAAATGTCAAAAAATATCAATTTATAGAAAAAAATATTTTACAGGAAGTCATAAATTATTATTAAAAAAATTTTAATTACTATATTTTTTTTGGTTAACGGGAAGTTACAGAAAGTAGTTATTAAATAAATTTCTTTGGAATGGGCATAGTTTAAATTGGTCATTTGTTTTTATAATTTTTTAAGAGGTATTTATTTTCGTGCCTACATTTAGAAATTAATTCAGATTTTTTATTTGATAAATTTTCCTGATTTAAATAAGTAATTATTTCAAATTTTTCTTGCAAACATAGCATAACATTTCATAAACATAGCATTTTTTGGAAATGTTATTATAGGCAGGGACAGATTTTAGAATAGACCACTGTTAGTTAAAATTTCTATTTTTTTCTTTTAAATCCCAAATATATTTTGACAGTATAGTGTCTTTTGAATATTTTTTGTGTTTAAACGATTGTTTGTGATTGGCATAACGCTTTTTCCATTCCCCTCAGTTAAGCCAATATATTGTTTATCAGGGTTATTTTGTTAGGAAACAAGGCACTTGTAAATTACATTTTTCGGTATATACATGTATACATACATATATATATATATATATATATATATATATATATATATATATATATATATATATATATATATATATATATATATATATATATATATATATATATATATATATATATATATATATATATATATATATATACAACCCTCGGAAATAGAAAAATTGAGGTCGGCAATAATTTGCCGACCTCAATCTTTAAGAGGTCGGCATCAGGTCGACAAAAATTATTTGATACAAAGGTCTGACCATAAAACATAAAAACGAGGTCGACAATTGTTTGCTGACCTCAAATACTTGAAGGCCGGCAGTTAGGTCGGCATTGCCGAATGCCGAACCTAATTCCGAGGGTTGTATATATATATATATATATATATATATATATATATGTGTATATTATTATTATTATTATTATTCAGTGATCAAATACAAATACAATAATCTATTTATAATTTGATGAAGAGGTGCTACACCAGGCCCCCCTATGCTGACGAACATGGAGATACAGAAGCTACAGACAAAGCAGCAATTGTATCTATAAAGTTACTTTCTTATGTTGTTTTTGAAAGCGTTGATGAATTGAGCGTTCACTGCTTCTTGCGAAAGCGCATTCCATGGGGCGACAATTCTATTTGAAAAAAAGTTATACCGCTCCTCGCAGTTTTTTACCATCTGACGTTCTAGTTTATGGTTATGGCCTCTTAGAATATACTTATCTTTACTTTTTGAAATTTTTTGCGGGACAACAAAACTAACAAGCTCAAGTTTACGAGTGATTTTGAATTGCTCGATAAGATCTGCTCTTTTGCGGCGTTCTTCAAGAGTTGTTAAACCGAGCCGTTGGATTCGATCTTCATAGGTCATGTGTTTAATAGTCGATATTGTTTTTGTTGCTCGATGTTGGACTTGCTCGAGAATGGCAATGTCTGATTTTAAATGCGGTGACCAGGCTTGTACAGCAAACTCAAGATGGGGGCGAATGTAAGTGAGATACAGAGTGCGCCATAAATAAAAACTGCGACTGCGAAATGTTTTTTTGAATCGCCCTAGCACTCTATTCGCTACTGATACGGCTGACTCTAATTGCGGTCTAACGTTAAGGTCATTCGAGACCATCACACCAAGGTCTCTTTCGACTTCGGTTTCTTCGAGAGGACGACGGGTGCCGTCGACGTTTGACATTGAGTATTTGTAAGTTGACTTGTTACATCCGCGCCCAACATGCATTACTTTGCATTTCTCAACGTTGAAATGCAAGAGCCAAATATGTGACCATTTCACTGCTTTGTCAACGTCATCTTGGAGAGTGATGTTGTCCGACTTCTTTTTAATTATCCCTATTATTTTGCTGTCGTCGGCAAACAGTTTCATATGATGAGTAATACTGTCCGGCAGGTCGTTTACAAAGATTACGAATAGCAATGGCCCCAAGACTGAGCCTTGAGGCACTCCACTAGTGACTGCTTTCCATTCAGAAGTAATGCTGTTTATAACCACTCGTTGACATCAATTGCTTAGCCAAGCTGCGATCCAGTCAAGAAGAGCGCCTTGAATACCGTACGCTCTCAGCTTATGAAGAAGGCGTTTATGTGGTACTTTGTCAAACGCCTTTGCAAAGTCTGTGTAAATGATGTCTACTGCATGTCAGCAGTGAGTTGCTTCCGTCATGATATCCCGAGTTTCTAAAAGGTTTGATACACATCCCTTACGATGAACAAAGCCATGCTGATTTGGAGAAATTAGACCATTAGCAACGCAGTGTTCCATTATTCTGTTTTGTAAAATACTTTCCATAATTTTGCAAGGTATGGAAGTGAGCGAGACTGGCCGGTAGTTGGATGCTTTAAGCCTACTCCCCTTCTTGAAAAAAGGTGTTACATTTGATTTTTTCCATAATTCAGGAACTACACCAGTTG